>NW_015163116.1:652230-670542 GCF_001447785.1 Gekko japonicus | reverse complement strand
GCGAACCAACCCTCCCCGGCGGCTGTACGCATCCCACCTCCTCTCCTACACCTGGCAGGCAGCTGCCTGTCCAGTGTAGGAGGGGGAGGGGGAGGAGTATTAGAAGCCACTGTGGAGGCGGGGTTGGCAGGATCACTAAGACGTTACTGCTGGGGTGGGCTCCCTCGTGGCTTTAAGCACCCTGCACCGCTGCTGCACCTGACAGACAACCACCTGTTAGGTGTAGGAGGTGGGGGGGAATGTGTTGGAAGCCATCAGAGAGGCTAGGCCAGCAGCTTTGCTTCACCTCAAAGGCGGTTGGCCACTCCTGATTTCCTCAACTGTCATTAGCTCTCTGCAGTCCTCTGTAACTGTGTTTTTTTTTTTTACCTCAGAACACTGAACTCTGCAGCTGACCAATCAGAGAGTGGGGGGTGCAGGGAGGCAGCTGCCTGGCAGCCACATAGGAATTAATGGGGGGAGCACATTTTACCCCTTTTGACCCACTCAGGGGTCGAATTTCTAAAAATCCCTTTTTAGTGAGCATCTACGCCATGGTAGGAGTGCTCTCCCTGAATTTTGTGTCTCTAGGTCTAGCGGTTTGGCCTTGGCATTGATTTTTCAGTGAGGGGACTTTATTTTATATATATATAGATGTAGTTATAACAACTCCTAATGTTACTCAAGTAACATGTGGCTCAAGTCATTAAGACGCTGAACTGCAGGCTGTGGAAGGTCAGTAGTTCAGCAGTTCGAGACCCGAGTTGCCGCATGACGGAGTGAGCTCCCGTCTCTAGTTCCAGCTCCTGCCAACCTAGCAGTTTGAAAGCAAGAAATTGCAAGTAGATAAATAGATACCACTTCAGTGGGAAGGTAACAGCATTCCGTGCACCTTGGTGTTTAGTCATGCCGGCCACATGACCACGGAAACGTCTTCAGACAGCGCTGGCTCTTGTTGAAACGGAGATGAGCACCACAACCCTAGAGTCGGACTCGACTGGCTTTCGAGCAAGGGAACCTTTACCTTTACTAATGTTACCTACCTTAAGTTTTTTTCTCTTTTGACCTTCTCAGTGATCTCATAACTAGTCTAACATGTATATGAATTAGAAGTATTCTTTCAGTAGGTTGAATGGTGGCTTTGTTAAAAAAAAATTTCTACTCATCCTAATTCTGCACTCAGTCCTGATCACACAGGACCAATGAGGAGCTATTTCATACACTATGCAGAGGGAAACCTGGGCTTGATGCGAAGGGTACACCCAATAGGGAGTTGCAGCTAATATGGATGCTTGACGAGTGTTCCCATATGTGTCTGTTGCTATGGAACACACCTAAAAGATTTCATATATGAATAGCCCCAATTTCAATAATATTGTATATTGAGGCAAATATTCAGGTGCAGTATCTGTATATTTTCCCCATGAGATAAATTACAGCCTTATGGAATTATTTTGGTTATGCAGAATGACATGGAGGAAGATTTAATACCCATATTCACAGACACTGCAGTCTGAATTGGGATACCATGTGCTGGTCTTTTAAAAGAAATAATGCTTGGAGCTCCATGCATGGAACTCTCAGCGTCTTGCCTCATTGGATCTCAACTACACTTAATCAAATGCAGGATTCCAGACACCCACCCACCTACCTTCCTTCCTTCCTTCCTTCCTTCCTTCCTTCCTTCCTTCCTTATATTGGAATTTAGAGTAAACCCACATCTTCTTGCATGTTTATTTTAGAGCTTCTTAACTGAGCAATTGTAGGCCTTTACACACATTACATTTGAGTAGTTCTAACTACTACTACTACTACTACTACATACTACTACTACTACTAACAACATAAAGGGTCCCTTTAACTGCAGGGAGCCAGCGTTTCAGCGCCCCTGATGTCTGAGCAGAGATCGGGTGTGTGGCTGGCCTGCAGCCACCCCTCTTCCTCCTCTCTCTCAAGAGAGAAGGGAGAGGAGTGGCGGCGGGTGTTGGGGCTTGGGGGCAGGGCTTCACCAGGCGGCCAGCTGGCCGCTGGCATGTAGAAGCCCCCCAAAAGCGGGGGACCCCTGCCAAACCAGGGGGTTTGGCAACCCTAACTGGGTATAGCTGCCAATCCACTTGTTTCTCTGCTGCTACCACACAGTGCCAACTGATAATCTCACTGTTCGTCATTATTCCCTGCTCTTCACCTCACCTCCACGAATCCTGCATAAGACAATGTTTGGAAACAGCTGCCTTCATCACAGGAGGATGCTTGGCTTAAAACCTTCCAATATTTTGTGAGTGGCTTGCAGACACATAGCAACCATTTTGTGGTTGACTGCACCCTGTGTGGCAGTCCTTTTATGGCAGCACCTGCTACCTGTTTTCAAAATTCCTGAAGCATAGACATCCCATACTATAGGAATGGAAGTGTTGCTCTATAGGATCTGATTGAATGATGTTTACAGCTGAACACCTGGAGGTCATTATGTCCTCTTGGGAAAGGAGGGAGTGTTTCCTCTTCTTTGCCTGTCTAGATAGCAGAATTAAAACCAAAGCCAGATGTTTTCAGTTTGACAGCAACACTGCTTTAAATCTCTGCTTCTTGCCCAACAGGCCTTTCATGCTATGCCCCCCGCAGGGAACATCTTGAGCATGCACTTCCTAATAAATGTCACGTGTGGTCCAATCCCCATCCCCTGCAGGGAAGATGGGCACATAGATCAGAGTTTGCTTTCTTTCTTGCATCACATGTGTTTCTGTCTTGCAGGCAAGAGTAGCTATTATATGAATGCTTGTTATGGTAAGAAACTAATTAATGTGTGCTGGATTTTAACCTAACACCATAAAGGGGATTTTAGAGTAAATTGAATTTAAAAATGGGCTCAGAATGAGTAGAGGCTGGGAAGGAACTTGTCTAAGTGCGATGTTATAGCCTCTTCCTGTCAAGTCCAGAATCCAGGAGGAGGAGCAAGGCAAAATGAGCCACAGTGGCCCATCCTGCATCTAGCATTCACTTCACTGTTTTACCAAACCCACATCAGAACAGAAATTCCCCTCTACATTGCATATCACTTTAGGGTTGCCAAGTTCCCGGGGGGGGGGACCCCCGTTCGATGGGTCCGTCCCCCGCCGGCCCAGACCATGTTGCACGGGGACGCTCTATCATTTGAAGGAAAACTCTATGGTTTTCCCTCCAATGATAGTGGCCGGGATTCCCCCTGCTGCAGCCAAGGTAGGACTTGGCAACCCTATGCCACTTTCACTTTCTTTGATTGGATTTTATGGTAGCCTCCACACTGCATGCCAGTTCCACTTCGTTTGATCTCTTGGTTTTATGGTACTGTCTGCATAGATTTATGGCTGCTTTATGGCTGTTCAGGGGTGACTCTGCAGTCAGTACAATGTTGACCTGGGGTATCTGAATGTGGTTTTGATCTACATTTGTTTCTGTTCCAGGCTGATTCTGCATTGGCTTTTCCCTCTGTTGTTTTATAAAACCCATGTTGGAACAGAAATTCCTCTCTGCATTGCATGTTGGTTTGACTTCCTCCCAGGGCTTTTTTTGTAGAAAAAGCCACACCCAACAGCAGGAACTCAATAGCATATTAGGCCACACCCCTGACAGCACAGCACATTAGCATATTAGGCCACACACCCATGCCTTCCCTTGGCTTGCCTGGGTGCCCCATGGCTGCAGGGAGCCCGGGCAAGCTGGCCCTTGAAGGGGAAGCAGTTTAAACTGCCTTCCCTTGGCTTGCCTGGGCACCCCGCAGCTGCGGGGAACCCGGGCAAGCCGGCCCTTGGACAGGCCGGGGGAGGCATGGGGAGGCCTGGCCTGCCCACCTCGGAGTCACTGGGGTGTGTGTGTTGCTCTCCAGGCCTTCCCTCTGTAGCCACACACGCAGAGGTTTTGGCTGTAGTGGGCATGGCCAACTCTGAAGCCAGTCGGAACTCCGTTCCTGTGCGGTCCTGCCCCAAAATAGCCCTGCTTCCTTTGATTATCAGGTTTTATGGTAGCTTCCACACTCCATGCCACTTTCGAGTTCTTTGATTGTCGGATTTTATTGTACCTTCTGCATAAATTTATGGCCATTTTATGGATGTTCGAGGTGACTTTCCAGTTAGTACAGCATTGCTCAGAGGTATTTGAATGTGGTTTTGAGCTGCACTTTCCCCTCCCCAGTTCAGAAAATGTGGAGCGAATGCTAGATGCAGAATCGCCCCCAGTGTGGGTTTGGTAAAACAATGGAGCAAATGCTAGATGCAGAATGGGCCAGTGAGGCAAGGCAGCAGAGACGTGCAAGCAAGGCTGCTAGTTGCTGTTTCTGCTTGTAAAGGACACGGGGAAGTTAAGCCCAAAAGATAAAAGGAAATAAGGTATGTATTTTATTGCATCTATGTACATTTGTCCTAGTTTGGTGTAGTGGTTAAGTGCGCGGGCTCTAATCTGGGAGAACCGGGTTTGACTCCCCACTCCTCCACTTGCACCTGGCTGGATGACCTTGGGCAAGCCGTAGTTCTGATAAGAGCTGTTCTTGAAAAAGAGCAGTTTCTGTCAGAGCTCTCTCAGCCCCACCTACCTCACAGGGTGTCTGTTGTGGGGAGGGGAAGGGAAAGGAGTTTGTAAGCCGCTCTGAGACACCTTTGGGTAGTGAAGGGCAGGGTATAAATCCAAACTCTTCTCTTCTTCTGAATATTCCAGAATAAGGTTGCCAACTTCCTGGATATTTGGGGGTAGAGCTTGGGAAGGTGAGGGTCCTCAGCAGGGTATAATTATGACCATGGCTCTTTTTTTTTTTTGAGAAAGAGGTGTCAGAATTCTCAAGAGGGAAATGAAGTCTTCAATCTGTATACTGAAAACTCATGAACTTTTAAACATTTTTTAAAAGAATTTTGTTGAAGAGGTTCTGGAACTCCATTCCGACGTCCCCCCCCCCCCCCGAAAAAAAGCCCTGATTATGACATTATAGAGTCCCCCACCTTCCAAAGCAGCCAGTTCCCTTAGGGGATCTGGAGATCATGCTCAATGTTATTCATGTTTTCTTCTCAGACAACAACAAAGCTCATCAGAGAGAACTGGGAACAAAACCACAGCTGAGATGTTGTGTCTGGCAAAAGATTCCCCAACAATTCCCCTCCTAATGCATTAATTCTGATTTGGAAACAAGACCAAGTAATTTGAAAGTCCAAAATCAAGGGAGAAACTTGGATAAGGAGACTTCCAGAAGCATTCTTAAAAACGTAGTGCTGATTTACCTGTGCCTGAATATTATTTGACATCATTCTCACCCAATGATTGTGGAGGAGTGTTTGACCCTGCCTCAACTGAAACGTGCCCTCTGAACACCCCTTACCAGAAGTAAGCTTGTTGTTGGTCTCATGGAATGAAAAAGCACTAGGTCGAGAGATCCTCTGCATTTTAACAAGAGCTGTTGTCTCTCCTTCACCTCACTTGACCATGTGATTTGCCACCTCAAAAGTGGAAGCACATCAGAGGTTGAGCTGAAGAAGCCCATAGAAAGCACGGTTGTGTATATGAACCCTTTGCAAACAGTAGCAGTGTTTATGGTGTATCTGAAAATGCCTTTCCTTCTACAGCACTCACCTAGGTCACTTAAGGCAAACCTTGGGGTTTTTGAAGTAGAAAAATGTATCAACCCAACATAGCAGCTAAATACGTGAGAGATATTAACCACAATTCCTTTGTGTTCCATTCCATTCCATGAGCTGATGTAGAATGCCTGCATTCACGACCTCTTGCAAATCATTGTGTAGACTTGTTGGGAACAGGATGTCCAAGGTCTGTCTTTGTAGATTAGTATCACCACATGAAATGTGGAGAGCAATGCACTGCTTTGTGTTGTGCTCATGTAGGCCTGTTGACTTTGTGGGATTGTTTGAGTGTGCTGGAGCTCCTAAAATGCCTTCCTGTGATTCTTATTTGAAATGCTGGGGTGGGTGGGTGGGGGGCTCTCTGGTAACATTAGGAACTCAGCACCAGTCTCCGTGATGAAACCGAGCAATTTACTGTGTTTGAAGAGAGTCAGTTTACAATGAAATTTCAGTCATAATTTCTCCCAGCTCTTTGCACATTTAGGCAGGTCTGCCAGGGTCCTGGCATATCCAGTCTCTCTCTTAGCAGAGAGGTCACCACACACAGTGAAGAAAGGAGAGAGTTTGTTTAGACTGAGCTTGGATGGTTTAGAATAGAGGCAGCAGACCTCACAGGCAGCTGAATGTGATTATGTACTTCACGGACCTTTATCTGGCAGTACTAGCTGGCAAGCATGTTTGAACTCTGTGAATTCTATGTGACATGGGGAGGGGTGTCATTTCACATCAAATTTTAAAGGGGTTTTCAAAAACATATTCTGAAGACTCCTAGCCAGTGCACTAGAAGAAACACACACAGGCTGCGATCACACTCACAGACCGATTTCCCACAAGTGCTATTCCACGCTTGCTCTTCCTTTTTGTCCCATGGTACGTGTCAACCACTGATGCAGAAGAGGCTGAAGTGGACCGGTTCTATGAAGACCTACAACACCTCCTAGAATTAACACCAAAAAATGATGTCCTCATCATCATAGGGGACTGGAATGCTAAAGTAGGAAGTCAAAAGGTAACCGGAATAACAGACAAGTTTGGCCTTGGAAAGCAAAATGAAGCAGGGCAAAGGTTAACAGAGTTTTGTCAAGAGAACACACTGGTCATAGCGAACACTCTTTTCCAACAACCTAAGAGGCGACTCTACACATGGACATCACCGGATGGGCAACACCGAAATCAGATTGATTATATAATTTGCAGTCAAAGATGGAGAAGCTCTATCCAGTCAGTAAAAACAAGACCTGGTGCTGACTGTGGTTCAGATCATGAGCTACTCATTGCAAAATTCAGACTTAAACTGAAGAAAATTGGGAAAACCACAAGGCCATTCAGGTTTGACCTAGATCGCATCCCTGATGAATATACAGTAGAGGTGAAGAATAGATCCAAGGGTCTGGATTTGATAGATAGAGTGCCTGAAGAACTATGGACGGAGGTTCGTGACATTGTACAGGAGGCAGCAATCACCACCATCCCAAAGAAAAAGAAATGCAAGAAAGCAAAGTGGCTTTCTGATGAGGCTTTACAAATAGCAGAGGAAAGAAGGAAAGCGAAAGGCAAAGGCGAAAAGGAAAGATTTACCCAACTGAACGCAGATTTCCAGAGAACAGCAAGGAGAGATAAGGAGGCCTTCCTGAATGAACAGTGCAAAGTAATAGAAGAAAACAATAGAATGGGAAGGACTAGAGATCTCTTCAAGAAAATTGGAGAAATCAAGGGAGCGTTCCATGCAAAGCTGGCCATGATAAAGGACAAAAACGGTAGGGACCTAACAGAAGCAGAAGAGATTAGGAAAAGATGGCAAGAATACACAGAAGAACTATACAAGAAAGACCTCGATGTCCTTGACAACCACGACGGTATAATCACTGACCTCGAGCCAGACATCCTGGAATGTGAAGTTAAATGGGCCTTAGAAAGCATTACTAACAACAAAGCTAGTGGAGGTGATGGTATCCCAGCTGAGCTATTCAAAGTCTTAGAAGAGGATGCTGTTAAAGTTCTGCACTCCATTTGCCAGCAAATTTGGAAAACGCAACAGTGGCCACAGGATTGGAAAAGATCAGTATACATTCCAATCCCAAAGAAGGGCAATGCCAAGGAATGTTCAAACTATCGCACAATTGCACTCATATCACACGCTAGCAAGGTCATGCTCAAGATCCTACAAGCTAGGCTTCAACAGTACGTGGATAGAGAACTACCAGAAGTACAAGCTGGGTTTCGAAGAGGTAGAGGAACGAGAGATCATATTGCCAACATTCGCTGGATTATGGAGAAAGCAAGAGAGTACCAGAAAAATATCTACTTCTGCTTCATTGACTATGCTAAAGCCTTTGACTGTGTGGATCACAACAAACTATGGCAGGTCCTTAAAGAGATGGGAGTACCAGACCACCTCACATGTCTCTTGAGAAACCTGTATAAGGGCCAAGAAGCGACAGTTAGAACCGGATACGGAACAACTGATTGGTTCAGCATAGGAAAAGGAGTACGACAAGGATGTATACTGTCACCTTGCTTATTTAATATATATGCAGAGTACATCATGCGAAATGCTGGCCTGGATGAATCACAAGCGGGAATTAAGATTGCTGGGGAAAAGATCAACAACCTCAGATATGCAGATGATACCACTCTAATGGCTGAAAGTGAAGAGGATCTAAAGAACCTCTTGCTCAGAGTAAAAGAGGAGAGCGCAAAAGTGGGCTTGAAGCTCAACATCAAAAAAACTAAGATCATGGCATCCGGCCCCGACTCTTGAGAGTTCCTTGGACTGCAAGGAGATCAAATCAGTCAATCCTCAAAGAAATCAACCCTGACTGTTCCCTGGAAGGCCAGATAATGAAACTGAAGCTCAAATACTTTGGCCACCAAATGAGAAGGGAGCACTCCCTGGAGAAGACCCTGATGCTGGGAAAGATTGAAGGTCAAAGAAGACGGGGACGGCAAAGGATGAGATGGTTAGACAGTGTCATCGATGCAACGAACATGAAGTTGAGCAAACTTCAGAGGATGGCGGAAGACCGGAAGGCCTGGAGGGAGCTGGTCCATGGGGTCGCAAAGAGTCGGACTCGACTGTGCGACTGAACAACAACAACAACGTGTCAATTTCACACAAGCTGCTGTGTGGCTGCATTTTGCCCCTTCCCCCGTGTCTATTCAATCCTGTTTTTTGAGGATTGAGTAGACGCGGGGAAAATCGCACGAAGCTCTGGGGCAAAATGCAGCCATGCAGCAGCTTGTGTGAAATTGACACGTACCATGCCGGGTGGATTTAAAGGGCGCGATCAGACAACAACATCTAGGAAGCGCCCTGCAGCCGTCAGCAACCCGTTCTGCTCTGCCGCAGAAGCGGAGTTAAAAGACACCAGGGAAACCCCAGTAGTAAATGGGTTGCGACAGGCCATGGACAGACTTTCCCATATTTGATCACTCCAGCGTGCTCTCATAGCATTGGGATGGTCTGATCAGGCCATCCCGATTCCGTGCCATTGTTCCCCCCCCCTTCATGGTATGCGCATCATCGCAAACTCCATAGGGAGCCCTCGGTGCGGAGATGCGATCCATCGATCACTCAGTTAAGCACATGGGGAAAAAATGGCACACACACACACAAAAACGACTCACCAGCAGTTGCATCTGATGACGCACTGACAGACTGTGCCTGCAGCTCCAAAGGGAGGTATGATTCTGCAACAGCCGGGTCAAATTCCTCCGGAGGAAATAGCCTCTCACACACCCCCACCATCTTTTTCTGGCACGTGTGACCGCAAGCACAGAGAGAAACTGTTTGAATGAACAGCTAGATTCGAGCCCAGAGGTCATTTCGGGGGGGAACGCGGGGGAACGCAGTTCCCCCGGGGTGAGGTGCAGGGGGCGGGGCACATGACGAAGCCCCGCCCCCTGCTTCCGTCCGCCCCGCTTCCAGCCCTCATTCAGCCAGGAGGAGGCAGGAGAAGAGGGAGGATAAGTTGCTTCCTCCCCGCCTCTCCCCACCCCTGCCTGCCTGGGGCCAGGGAGCTCCTTCGCGGGGCTTCCTCGCACTCCCGCTGGCCTTGCAGATCCACCGCCGGGCCCCTGATGTCAGGGGGTGTGGCATATGCTAATGAGTTATGCTAATGAGTTCCCCTAGCTCTTTTTCTACGAAATGACCCCTGTGAATCGATCCCATTAGCAGCACAGAAACCAGCAAGATTTGGGGGGTATGAGCTTTCAAGAGTCAAGGCTCCGTTCATCAGATCTTGCAAAGGGGGCTTTGACTCTTGGAATCTCGTACCTCCCCCCAAAAAATATCTTGCTGGTCTCTAAGGTGCTACCGGAATCAACTCTAGCTGTTCTACTACAGACTAACATGGCTATCCTCTGAAACTATGTTTTAATGAGCAGGACAGTACAGATCATGATACTGTGGGTATAATAGTGAGATTAAAAACCTGTCCACAAATACACTGGAATTGGAGAACTATTTAGCCTTTTCGGTTGTCTCCAGTGTTTTTTCCTTGCTGCTCCTTGCTTCTTCCTTCCTGCATGAATGACAGGTACAACAGATATAACATCATGAATGCCCTTTTCACATTGCATTAGGTCAAGTCAAACACAAGTCATCCACTGATGATGGCTTGATTGAGGTCCATGCATGTGTAAATTAAAAGAGGAGGATGTCAAGTGAATCACCAGCGGTGCAGTTCTAAGCAGAGTTATACCCTCCTAAGCACATTGACTTCAGGGTGGGTCTGTTTAAGATTGCACTGTACATTTACATTGTGGCGGTTTCTGTCACATTTACTATTAAGGCATTGTGGCTTTCAAGACTGATGTTCATATTTTATGAATCTGAAAAGTACGCAGACGGAGAGTGATTTCAGCAAAGCGTACTTTATTCGATCAGGAACAAGACGACTTTGGCCGGCTCGCAGGCCAGCTTATATTCCCCGAGAAACCACCACCCAAAACACACACCCCACTTCCCAATAGGTTATTTACAGTGGCCGAGAGTCCCATAGGCTCTCGGCCGGGAACCTAGCCCCCTGATTGGAGCGGGCTAGGATCCGCATAGTCCATTGTCTCTTGGAGCGAAGCTCGACGTTTGTGCCTGACCGCATGGAGCCCAAGCCGGCCACACGGTCTGGACTGGATACATTACAGAATCAAAATAAAACTGTGCTGCCTAAATATTGCTTTTGTATACCAGCATACATGCTTTTCTTCCCAAGTGGCTGTTAACCACTGGAAGGCAGCTGGATGTCACAGGAGCCGATTGGATTTGCACTGAAAAGTGATATTCAGAAGTGTGCAAAGAATGTTTTCACTGAGTGCTGGAATTAGGCTATGCTATGCTAGGCATCCAGACTAGCTATTAAAACAATGGATTCTGATATGCACTTACTACAGTAGTCTCCAGTGATGGATCATGTGATGGCTCATCAGCTAAACGCATTCATCTGAATTTCCCTCTTTTTGGAGAATTTCCTTTGCAGATGTTGCATCCATGTAACCTGCCCCGGACTGTTCTTCAAGCTTGGAGACTGGATGCCAAGCAAGTGCATTTTTGCATTGTCAATTCATTTCTCACAGGAAAGGAATCATGCGGGTCCTGTGTTAGGAGGCATATAAATGTCTGCTGCATCAACTAGAAGGCATTGGGTGGATTAAAGGGTATAAAAGCATGGATGATGGTCATCAAATCTCTAGCTCCAAGGAGAGGCTGCAGCCATTAGATAAGGTGTAAATGATAAAATGAGCTCCTGGTCATGGCGTGCATGTGAAAAACTTAGGATGGTGCTGATAGGATAAATTGTGAATTTGGATTTGTTGCTGTTGTTGTTCAGTGGCACAGTCGAGTCCGACTCTTCGCGACCCCATGGACCAGCTCCCACCAGGCCCTCCTGTCTTCCGCCGTCCTCTGAAGTTTGCTCAATTTCATGTTTGTTGCATCTATGACACTGTCTAACCATCTCATCCTTTGCCGTCCCCGTCTTCTTTGACCTTCAATCTTTCCCAGCATCAGGGTCTTCTCCAGTGAGTGCTCCCTTCTCATTTGGTGGCCAAAGTATTTGAGCTTCAGTTTCATTATCTGGCCTTCCAGGGAACAGTCAGGGTTGATTTCTTTTAGGATTGACTGATTTGATCTTCTTGCAGTCCAAGGGACTCTCAAGAGTCTTCTCCAGCACCATAGTTCAAAAGAATCTATTCTTCGGTGCTCGGCCTTCCTTATAGTCGAACTCTTGCAGCCATACATGACTACTGGGAATACCATTGCTTTGACCATGCGGACTTTTGTTGGCAGGGTGATGTCTCTACTTTTTATCATGCTGTTTAGGTTCGCCATCGCTTTCCTCCCAAGGAGCAGGTGTCTTTTAATTTCATGGCTGCTGTCACAGTCTGCGGTGATCTGGGATCCCAGGAACGTGAAGTCTGTCACTACTTCCACGACTTCCCCTTCTATTTGCCAAGGAGTGATGGGGCCGGATGCCATGATCTTAGTTTTTTTGATGTTGAGCTTCAAGCCCACTTTTGCGCTCTCCTCTTTTACCCTGAGCAAGAGGCTCTTAAGGTCCTCTTCACTTTCTGCCAGAGGGCAAACAGCAATATCAATAATTGGGAAGTTTGTCAACTTCAAGGACTCTGTGGCAGAACCCTCCCCATCTTGTCTGAATTTAGCCCATACTGTTATCTTGGTTGAAAGCTGAGAATGCTGTTCTTGGATTGGCTGTAAAAGGAAAGATACTGCTCATGTCATCAGTATAAGTGATGAAACTTCCTTTTTAATTCTTTGGATAATCTCTCCTAGAAGCTCTGTGTTTGATTTATTAATTAAAGCATCTATGCGCCACTTTTCCTGTGTTGAAAATGTTTCAAGAAGTTAGGTTCCAAACTCACAATACACACCCAAAACATACCATTGTCGTTCTCATTAACGCTCAAGAATTGTTAAACGTAGAGCAATTCCTCTCCAGTGATCTCAAGTATGCACCTTTAGACTTTGCGCTGGAAATTCTGAATGGCAGCTGCTTCTGGCAAAGAAGCAAGGCAAACAAGGAAGTATTAAGAAAGGAGGGCTAGCTGGGTGTATTAGCTACTTTTCTGTTATGTAAACAAACATACAATAAAATAAAGGTCAGCTGGGGAGTTGGTGACATTCACTTTTCCCTTATTATAATTGGCAGGACTGCATATTTTTGTCTTCAAATGCATTCATATCAGACCCGGGTCTTGCTTGCCAGGCTCACATGAGCCCATAAAATATGCTGGAGGAGTTTTCAAAAGCTGATAGAAGTTGCTCGACTGCAGAGTGAGGGAATCTTGAGATGATCTTTAAAGCATACATCTTTGTGGTGTAACCAGAGAGTTTAAGGCTGCAGACCTAAAGTTGCCTAATACTCATGTTTCCATTAGCCTTTTTCCAGCTTCTTGGTGTAGAGTGTTAAAGTGCCATACTAGGATCTGGAAGATCCCAGTTGAATCCCCACTCTGCCATGGAATCTTGCTAGGGGACCTTGGGTTTATCACACACTCTCAGCCTAACCTACCTTACAGGGTTGTTGTGAAGGTAAAATGAAGTAGAGAAGAATGATGGAAGCTGCTTTGGGTCCCTATTGGAGAGAAAGGTGGGATATAAATGAAGTTTTAAAAAAAGTCATGCTCAGACAGGGCCAGTTGATATAATCTACAGGATTGATAGATGTTTCACACATGGTACCACATCCGGCTGCAAGTGGGGACACCACATGTTTAATCCGCTCCCATATTACCAAATGTCCCTTCATAAAGAAAACTGGTGTGTTAGGAAGAAAGTTTCTAGTCTAGCCTGTTCCCGACGATTTCCCCCCATGCAGATAGCTGGGGGCAGGAGTATTCAAGGACTCTGTCCTCACATTTTGGCATTTGAGTCCCCTCTTTATGGCTTGCCTATGTACATTTCTCTACTGTTGATTTTATTGGGTTTTTTGCTTTATTGCTGAACAATTTATTGTTGTAATTTTATTATTTATTTATTTCTACTTATATCCCGCCTTGCCTAATTTGTTTTAATTGGTTTAAATCAATTGGATTATTTATTGTTTTCTTGTTGATATCTGCTTTGGGCCAGTTTTTTTGGGGGGGAGGGATAAAAATATGCTAAATACCATCAGGAATACTGAGCCAGGAATACTAAATGGGTTTGCCAGTTCTCTTTTTCCAGCAGGGCTCCTTTATCTATGCAGGCACTGACAGACCTCAGACCTGAGAAGGGCAACTTTGCTGATCTGTTATGAAGAAGAATAAGAAGAGGAGGAGGAGGATTTATACCTTCACTTGGAGTCTCAGAGTGGCTTACAATCTCCTTCCTTTCCTTTCCCCCACAGCAGGCACCCTGGGAGGAACATAGGGTTGGCAAGTCCCCCTGGGGGGTGGGGAAACCCCAGCCCGAGAGGCCCGTTCCCCGCCAGCGGGAATTAGGCCGCCAGGGGGACCCCACCCCCAAGGCACGTGATGCGCCTGGCTTAAACACGTCACCCGGAGGTGACGCAATCGTGTCAGGCACGTTGCGGGGGGACGCTCTA
This sequence comes from Gekko japonicus, assembly GCF_001447785.1. Lineage (NCBI taxonomy): Eukaryota > Metazoa > Chordata > Lepidosauria > Squamata > Gekkonidae > Gekko > Gekko japonicus. The sequence goes on along the minus strand of NW_015163116.1, from coordinate 656,426 downwards.
TCATCCGAGGGAAAACTCTATGGTTTTCCCTCGAATGATTGTGACCCTGGCCCAATGTGCCTGACACGATTGCATCACGTCCGGGACTCCCCCCACTATTACAAAGGTAGGACTTGGGAACCCTAGAGGAACATGGGGCTGAGAGAGCTCTGAGAGAACTGCTTTTGAGAGAACCGCCCTGAGAGAACTGTGACTGACCTAAGGTAGGGTTGCCAAGTGGCACTTACCCTTCCGGCGGGGGACTCCAGGTTGGCTTCTAATGCAGGCGCGCGCGCTTTGCGCGCGCCACATGCACATCACAGGGAAATGACATCATGACACTGGGCACGCTGGGGGGCGGGGCCACAACCATACAAGGGAAAACCATAGAGTTTTCCCTTGTATGGCCGTGGCCCCGCCCCCAGCGTGCCTGGCGTCATAACGTCACTTCCCTGTGACGTGCACGCTGGGGCGGGGTTCCCCCCGGGGCCTGATTCCCCGGCGTCAGGGAATGGGCCTCTGGGGTGGGGGGATTTCTGCCCCCCGGGGGGATTTGGCAGCCCTAACCTAAGGACACCCAGCTGGCTGCATGTGGAGGAGTGGGGAATCAAACCCCGTTCTCCGCATTAAAGTCCGCGGCTCTTAACCACTACACCAAACCAGCTCTCTACTGCTTGCAGTGGTACAGCAGCTAGGCTAGAGAAAGAGAGCTGGCAACCTCACAGCAGGGAATCTGAAAGCATACTGGTCCCTGCAGCCATTGGTCATGTTATTACTTCAGCAGACGATTGGCACTGTTCTGGGAATGGGTTCCCTCCTGGCCTCTTTCCCCTTTGTATGGCTACCGGCTAGGCTTTCCAAGTTGCCCACCATGGCAGGCAAGCTCCCACCACAGTCCACTTTCTCCTGCTAAGGGTGGGAGAAAATGGGGGATGGTGTTACAGACACAGCAATGTCACTTCTGGTTGCCACATCCACAGCGCTATAAGAATGTCCCCAGTCTCTATGGTCTTTATCATAGAGATTTGGGGGAATTCCTCACTAACTTGGTGTTGGCACTTCCAAAGTGATGCTGCATGTCCTGTTCTCCACCCCACCCCCAAAACTCCAGGGGGCTGCCAGCACAGGGCTGTAAATTACCTCCTGCAGAGGCCAGACACAAATCCAGTAATATATCATGAGAACCAGCATCATACAGTGGTTAGAGTGTTAGACTAGGATTGGGGGCAATTAATTTTAATTTCACTCTGCCATAGAAACTTACTGGGCCCTCACTATCTCTCAGCCTTGAAATGTTCCCACTCACGCGTCTGCCCAGCCATTTTCTCTCCCTACTTGTGTAACCAGCCCACGAGCAAGACTCAGCCCAGTGTAGAGGCTGCTGGAGGGTGGGGAGTCGTTTTGGCCAAAGAAAAACCTTTCTTCCCTGGCACTGGGGATCTCTCCCTGCTCCCCAACTGTCACTTTCTCTCTCTCAAGAGGTTTGGGGAGCCTCTCCCTCCAATCACTGCCACCACCTTCTGGGGTTTTCTACCCTTCTTTCCAGCAGAAATTATGCAGAAACTGTAGAAGTTATGGTGCAGATGATAATAAGAAAAGTGAAAGCAGATAAAGGTTTCTAACCTAATTTAGAAACTACAGTCCCTGGCACCTGATCTTCCCTCCCAACTGGAAGAGGCAAATGGGTGTACATGTAAAGAGGATTTGCTCCCCTACAGTCACAGTGACCCATACACATACAAAGAAATAAAAGTTTTCCCCTAATAATCAGGAACCACCACACCTTCCTCCAGGAGAAATGAGAATTTAAGACCCTTCCTTCCTTCCTTCCTTCCTTCCTTCCTTCCATCCTTCCTTACTTCCCTTTTGAGAGTGATTGGGGGAGAGAAACTCTAGTCTTCCTCTTAGATAAATAGATTTGGTCTTTGATATTTTTTTCCTCATAATGGAGTGTGTTTGGTTGAGCTCCTGAATTCAGACATGTTTCTTTTTACATGTTGCAGCCCTCGTATAAGACTCTTATCACCTCAGAATACCTATGAAGGATCTCATTTGCCTTATCCTATGAGGAGAATGAACCATACATACTATAGTACAGAACTATTTTAAAATAAACAATGGCCTTTGAGAGAGGTTTAATTTTTCATTGGCCATGGTATCTTTTCTTTTTCAGTGTTAGCATCCAATCCTGAAACATTATTTTATCTGTTTAATCTTTATCCTACCTTTCCTCCAATGTGGTCCTCTCTATTCTATGTTACCCTCACAATAATCCTGTGATTTAAATTAGGCTGAGACATAATCATTGACTGCCGCACCCTGGTTCTTGATGGGGAGGAGTCCTCCACCACTGCTCCCATTGCCTGCTGCCATTCTGAGTGGTGGTAGGAAAGAAGCAAAAAAAAACCCCTTGCGATATCACTTCTGGTAAAAAACCAGAAGTGACATAGGGTAGCTCTAGGAATCTCTGGAAACTGCTGTTTTACCATTGAGTTTCCAGTGACTCTATGACTTTACTGTAGATTTTCTAGCAATTCCAAGAGCTGTCTATGTCACATGCAATTTTTAAACCGGAAGTGATTTGACATTGTGACCCACATTGTGGCCTCCCCATACCCCTGCCCAGAGCCCTCCCACCAGTTTGCCAGGCACTGTCACTGACCCAGAATCATGCAAGGTGCTTTGTGATGGATTGAGGCGTGGAACCCAAACCTCAACAATCCTAGTAATGCATTGTCCTTACCACTAACTATAAAACATTCCCACAGATAAAGAGTGAAGATCTTCTAAACCACTGAACGATATCTGTAGGCAGGCTCGATGCCCAGAATCTGACTCTCCCCCCAGATATGTATTTGCTGCCTCAAGAGATCTGACAGAGCCATCATAATCTAACAAGGGAAACCATGTATGAGAAATGTGCTATGGGTTTTTACTATTACAGAACTCAATTAAAATGGTATCAGTATGACACTGTTACTTTAACAGCTATCACAGAAGACGTTTTTCTGGGATTTAGCTAAAGTAGTCTGAAGATATGTCCAAAAACACCCTGGAAGTCGATTTTATTGTTGCTGACAGTGTGACATTTCTCAGCATACCTTTGTGCAGCATTATCAGGAACAGTGCTGTTGATTGTGGCTGGAATGATGAATGAGTCTTGAAATTACCACTGTTTGGCTTTGAGGATAGAGGGTTTGTTGTGCATCCAACATAAGAAACTTATTGTTTTATATGGACTCAAAGCCGAAGAGCCAGCGCTGTCCGAAGATGTTTCCATGGTCATGTGGCCGGCATGACTAAACACCAAGGCGCACGGAACGCTGTTACCTTCCCACCGAAGCGGTACCTATTTATCTACTTGCAATGTCTTGCTTTCGAACTGCTAGGTTGGCAGGAGCTGGAACTAGAGACGGGAGCTCACTCCGTCACGAACACCAAGGAGCACGGAACGCTGTTACCTTCCCACCGAAGCGGTACCTATTTATCTACTTGCAATTTCTTGCTTTCGAACTGCTAGGTTGGCAGGTGCAGGAACTAGAGATGGGAGCTCACTCCGTCATGCGGCAACTTGGGTCTTGAACTGCTGAACTACTGACCTTCCACAGCCTGCAGTTCAACGTCTTAACCACTTGAGCCACCGCAGCTCCATTCAGCATTTTGCAACTACACAAATGCAACAGTTTTAAAGATCTCCAAAGAGCCTGAAGGAACGAAAAGGGTACTCAGCTACTGTCACAAAGGGTCCAGAGGAGAACACGTGGACTTACTGGGCCTACGAATAAACAGGAGAGGAATAATATGTACATGCTAATTCATATTCTTCAATAGGTAATTTCATCATTATATTTTCTTGTATATGATCATAGCTCATAATAACATAAAACAATTATATGACCACCTTTTTAAAGGTCTTTATAGAATTATTCTTAAACATTTTTATTTGAATAAAAACAATTAAAATTCCTAAATAAAAAAGGAAACATTTAACCATTTCATCATCAAACAGGTAACTGATGGCATTCTGTATTATTTGCAGTTTCCAAACTGTCCAAATTGAAGGTCAAAGAAGACGGGGACGGCAAAGGATGAGATGGTTAGACAGTGTCATCGACGCAACGAACATGAAATTGAGCCAACTTCAGAGGACAGCGGAAGACAGGAGGGCCTGGCGGGAGCTGGTCCATGGGGTCGCGAAGAGTCGGACTCGACTGTGC
>NW_015163116.1:645086-651382 GCF_001447785.1 Gekko japonicus | reverse complement strand
TTGGGGGAGAGAAACTCTAGTCTTCCTCTTAGATAAATAGATTTGGTCTTTGATATTTTTTTCCTCATAATGGAGTGTGTTTGGTTGAGCTCCTGAATTCAGACATGTTTCTTTTTACATGTTGCAGCCCTCGTATAAGACTCTTATCACCTCAGAATACCTATGAAGGATCTCATTTGAAAACTCCTATGAGGAGAATGAACCATACATACTATAGTACAGAACTATTTTAAAATAAACAATGGCCTTTGAGAGTAGGTTTAATTTTTCATTGGCCATGGTATCTTTTCTTTTTCAGTGTTAGCATCCAATCCTGAAACATTATTTTATCTGTTTAATCTTTATCCTACCTTTCCTCCAATGTGGTCCTCTCTATTCTATGTTACCCTCACAATAATCCTGTGATTTAAATTAGGCTGAGACATAATCATTGACTGCCGCACCCTCTGCTCCTGTTGCCTGATGTTGCACTGAGGAGAAGCAGGAGAATTTTTTTTTAAAAAAAACCCGTAATGCCAGCTGTGGCATTGCATCACTTCTGGTAAAAAACCAGAAGTGACATAGGGTAGCTCTAGGAATCTCTGGAAACTGCTGTTTTACCATAGAGTTTCCAGTGACTCTATGACTTTACTGTAGATTTTCTAGCAATTCCAAGAGCTGTCTATGTCACATGCAATTTTTAAACCGGAAGTGATTTGACATTGTGACCCACATTGTGGCCTCCCCATACCCCTGCCCAGAGCCCTCCCACCAGTTTGCCAGGCACTGTCACTGACCCAGAATCATGCAAGGTGCTTTGTGATGGATTGAGGCGTGGAACCCAAACCTCAACAATCCTAGTAATGCATTGTCCTTACCACTAACTATAAAACTGCAAGGCCGGCGGCGGCGGCCGGGACCGTTGGGGGCGGGGTGTGGGGCCTTATGCAACATTTCCGGTGATGTCAGGGTGTGTGGCCTTATGACACATTTCCGGTGATGTCAGGGTGTGTGGCCTTATGACACACTTCCGGTGATGTCAGGGTGTGTGGCATATGCTAATGAGTTATGCTAATGAGTTCCCCTAGCTCTTTTTCTACGAAATGACCCCTGCTTTAACAGCTATCACAGAAGAAGTTTTTCTGGGATTTAGCTAAAGTAGTCTGAAGATATGTCCAAAAACACCCTGGAAGTCGATTTTATTGTTGCTGACAGTGTGACATTTCTCAGCATACCTTTGTGCAGCATTATCAGGAACAGTGCTGTTGATTGTGGCTGGAATGATGAATGAGTCTTGAAATTACCACTGTTTGGCTTTGAGGATAGAGGGTTTGTTGTGCATCCAACATAAGAAACGTATTGTTTTATATGGACTCTAGAGCCAATTCAGATTCCTTTTCAAAGTCAATGGAAACACCACATGGAAATGGGGCTGGAGGAGAAATAATTAGATCTTTCTGCAATAATTCATACCAAATTTCTGCAAGAGAACCCATGATAAGAAAATGTGGAGTTTTGTACACAATGCTTTTCCAGAGTAGTAATAATAAGTAACTGTGACCTGGATAGTTCAGGATAGCCCGATTTCATTAGACCTGAGAAGCCAAACAGGGTCAGCCCTGGATAGTGCTTACAGCAAGACCATCAAGGAAATCTAGAGTTACTACACAGAGGCAGGCAATAGGAACCCACTTCTGAATATCTTTTGCCTTGAAAACCCCATGGGATTGCCACAGGTCAGCTATGACTTGACAGCAAAAAATAAAATAATGATAATTAAAAAGAATGTTTGTGACCACAGATAAAATGTCTTGTGCACGGAAGGAAAATCAACTAAGATTCTTCTGATTTGCTGTGAATGAAATTATATACATACAAGAAGGGGGACCTGTGACACTCGCGAGGGGGATAGAAGGAAGCAGTCGCAGGTGAGCCTTCTCCCCTGCCCCCCCGTCCTTGGCACCCACAGTGAGGCCCGCGCCCCTCCAAGCCTTCTCCCTCCTCCTCCCCAGCACTGGCGGCGAGGCCTGAACTCGGCCCGCCAAGCTTTCTCCCTCCCCCCACCCCTAGCAGTGGTGGCAGTGAGGCCTGGTCACCCGCCTGCGTGAGCTCAGCCCGCCAAACTCCCCCCCCCGCGGCGGTGGTGGCGAGGGCTGAGCGGCTTACAGCTGCTGGCTGGCCAAGCCTTCTCCCACTCCCTCTCTCTCCCTGGCAGCGGCAGCTGTACTTTTGGGGGGATTTAAATATTTAAATATCCCCCGCATATTTTTTCCAAGTTTTCAGATTTTTCTGCACATGTGGGTATTGCCTCAAATATGCAGGAAAATCACCCTGCCCCCCCAAGTGCCCCCGATGTGCGGATTTAGATATCCGTGTGGAGAGGGCATGTTGGGAATTAGATATATACATATATTTTAGAAATGTTATATTTATATTTTGTATTCCTTCCATCATGGAACTCAATGTGGTTTCTCACGAACTCTCACTTCAAATATTGCATTAGACTCAGACCTGCTAAGCTTCAGAAAGGTAGCTGCATCATGTGCCTGAAGATTATAAACAGCTGTGTAGACATGTTCTGAGTCCATAGTTCTGAGATCCATCAAGTCCAGTACTGTCTCGTGACTGAAGGCAGCCATCCATGTGCTTCTCTTAACCCCCCTAACTGAGCTAACTTTAAATGGACACGGATTTGGGGAGAGCCAGTGTGGTGTAGTGGCTAAGAGCAACAGACTCTAATCTGGAGAACCAGGTTCAAATCCACGCTCCTCCACATGAAGCCAGCTGGGTGACCTTGGGTCAGTCACAGCTCTTTCAGAGCACTCTCAGCCCCCAAAGTAAGTCTAGCTCACTACCTAGTGATGCATAATGCAAAAAGAGCTAGAACTCCAGGCTGCCAGACAACCTTAGAATCTCCTGGCTATTCCACACACAATGCCATATAAGAATTATTTTTATTATTACCAGGGATTTGAACACAGGGCCTTTTACAGACATGATTTATTCATTTCATTGCAATAAATTTAGACCACCTTTCAGCTAAAATGTCTGTAAAGTTGTCTATAAAAAGTAAAATTACAACCATAAAACAAATCAGATTAAAGCAGCATTCAGCATTTTAGTAAAGGTAAAGGTTCCCTTGCTTGAAAGCCAGTTGAATCCGACTCTAGGGTTGCGGTGCTCATCTCCGTTTCAAAGCCGAAGAGCCAGCGCTGTCCGAAGACGTTTCCGTGGTCATGTGGCTGGCATGACTAAATACCAAGGCGCACGGAACGCTGTTACCTTCCCACCGAAGTGGTACCTATTTATCTACTTGCAATTTCTTGCTTTCGAACTGCTAGGTTGGCAGGAGCTGGAACTAGAGACAGGAGCTCACTCCGTCATGCGGCAACTTGGGTCTTGAACTGCTGAATTACCGACCTTCCACAGCCTGCAGTTCAACGTCTTAACCACTTGAGCCACTGCAGCTCCATTCAGCATTTTGCAACTACACAAATGCAACAGTTTTAAAGATCTCCAAAGAGCCTGAAGGAACGAAAAGGGTACTCAGCTACTGTCACAAAGGGTCCAGAGGAGAACACGTGGACTTACTGGGCCTACGAATAAACAGGAGAGGAATAATATGTACATGCTAATTCATATTCTTCAATAGGTAATTTCATCATTATATTTTCTTGTATATGATCATAGCTCATAATAACATAAAACAATTATATGACCACCTTTTTAAAGGTCTTTATAGAATTATTCTTAAACATTTTTATTTGAATAAAAACAATTAAAATTCCTAAATAAAAAAGGAAACATTTAACAATTTCATCATCAAACAGGTAACTGATGGCATTCTGTATTATTTGCAGTTTCCAAACTGTCCAAATTGAAGGTCAAAGAAGACGGGGACGGCAAAGGATGAGATGGTTAGACAGTGTCATCGACGCAACGAACATGAAATTGAGCCAACTTCAGAGGACAGCGGAAGACAGGAGGGCCTGGCGGGAGCTGGTCCATGGGGTCGCGAAGAGTCGGACTCGACTGTGCGACTGAACAACAACAACAAACTGTCTTCAAGGTGAGCCCCATAAAGAGCACATTACAGTAGTCTAGACTTTAATTTGGAAGTTACCAGAGCATGTCTGACAGTAGCTTTGGTCTGTATCAGTAGAGGGCATGGGGCTGGACAGCCAACTGTTATAAGTCAGATTCAGACACCTTTAATGGCATAGTAGTATATAATAAATACATTTAAGAAGATACATTGAATTCCAGTAAGTAAATTTAGACAATAAAAGATGTGTATTATGTAAAATTTTTTATCTAAGTGCAGCTGATTCAGCTAAGAATTCTGCAACCATAATTGTAGTATCAGTATTAACATTGTTAAGAAGATATTGAACAGTTTTAAGATTATTAGTAAATAAGTGTGGTCGAAGGGGTAACAGTTTCATACGTGAAGATGTATGCAGCTGGCTGTCCAGAATAATATGGAAGATTGAGTCTGGGGCCATGCTAGAACATTTGCAGAGTCTTTCCTGGTGGGGGGATGTTGTTAAATTGACCCTGCAACATGTTTGAGGGAAAGACGTTTAGCCGAGCCAACGTAAAGACTCTACAATAGGAAGGAAGGCTGAGATTATGTAAATAATGGGCCATTTGGCTATGTTGGGTAGAGAGGTTAAAGTGAGCTTGTGAGTAAATATGCAGATATGAAGGATGAAAATTATGTAATCTAGGTTGAATAGTCTTTGTCTAATAGATTGAAAAATCGAGGTTTCGTCCATTTGGAGAAAGTAATCAGTCAAAAAACCTATTTGATGATTTTTTTTCTTCTATTTTTGAAAACCAGAGGGGACTGTATGTATCATATGAATTTTGAGCCAATATTTAAAGGCTAGTAGCCAACCTTTTGTTTGAATAAGATGTTGGCCCAATTCTAGGCATAAAGCCGAGTGCAGCACACACCTTGGGACACCTAAGAGTTGGCGAAAGAAGTTTGATTAAATGTGCTCAAACTCGATATTAAGTGCCTTTATCCATACCGGGCAACCAAAGAGTACTTGGGAAAGCACTTCAGTTTTGTAAATTTTTATTGCTGAAGGGTTGGTTTCCGTTGATAAAGAACTGTTATAAGTCACTCTGGACCCCATCTACTTGGGAAACTAACACTGAGTTCAAGAGCAAATCCTTCATCCAAACTACAAATCATCCATTAAAAGAAAGTTCAATGTCATCAGGAATGGTGTTTCCTAACCCAGATAATTAAATCCCTTATGGTCATCAGCACTTTTTTCGTCTGGATTGAGCATAAACGTATTGTCTCATTCAGCCACTAACACTGAATTTATTTAGTTACTAGAAATAAGGCCCGTTGTGGAAATAAATACAACGAGATCTAGAAAGAGGCTCTGGGAGAGTGCTCTGGCTTTGGGTAAACAGTGTAAATTTGCTGTGGCGACCTCAGCAGGGAATAATGACAGAGTCCACTGTTTTCTCCAGAGGAACTGATCTCTGCTACCTGAAGAGCAGTTGTAATTTTGAGTGATATCTAGCCCTAACCTGGAGATTGGCAACAATTGTTACCCAGGATGAAATGGCTGGTTTGGAGGGTGGAGTCTATGGCATTCTACCTGTTTTAGGTCCCACCCCTCCCCAAACCCCACCCTCTCCAGGTTCCACCCCTCAAATCCCCAGGAATTTACCAGCCTGGAGTTGGCAACCCCATCTCCTTCCCAGCTAACCATCAACCTACCATTAACTGCCCCTTTGAATTTAGCTGACTTCTGCCCTCCCTTCTGCAGAGCAGTTGTAATTCCAAGTGGTCTCCAGCCCTCACCTGGAGATTGGCAACAATGGTTCCCCATGAGGGACTGACTGGTTTGGAGGGTGGAGTCTATGGCATTCTACCTGTCTTAGGTCCCACCCCTCCCCAAACCCCACCCTCTCCAGGCTCCACCCCTCAAATCCCCAGGAATTTACCAGCCTGGAGTTGGCAACCCCATCTCCTTCCCAGCTAACCATCAACCTACCATTATCTGCCCCTTTGACTTCAGCTGACTTTATTGTACCCGTCTGAGGTCCCACTCCTCCTCAAACCTCACCCTCTTCAGGCTCCATCCCTCAAATCTCCAGGAATTTCCCATCTGGAGTTGGCAATCCTATCAGGACTGGCCCCAATGTGTTTTCTCCCAAAGGCCAAAATAGGTGACAGGACCAAGCTTATTTGCCTACCAACAGGCACTATGGGGAAAGTAGGGTTGCCAGCTCTAAGGAGGGAAATACCTGGAGATTTGGGGGGTGGATCCTGTGGAGGGCAGCATTGG
>NW_015163116.1:644741-644844 GCF_001447785.1 Gekko japonicus | reverse complement strand
TCTCCAGGTCCCACCTGGAGATTGGTAACCCTAGGGGAAAGTCAGCTGCACAGCAGGGGGTTGAAGAGAATGGTTTGATGGCTGCTGGGCAAGATTGGCAGCA
>NW_015163116.1:640186-642527 GCF_001447785.1 Gekko japonicus | reverse complement strand
AAATATAAATACTCAGCAGAAATAGTTTGTCACACTGGATGATGAAGAAGAAGAAGAAGAGATTGGATTTATACCCCGCCCTTCACTTGGAGTCTCAGAGCGGCTTACAAACTCCTTTCCCTTCCCCTCCCCACAACAGACACCCTGTGAGGTGGGTGGGGCTGAGAGAGCTCTGGCAGAAACTGCTCTTTTTCAAGGACAGCTGTGCCAGAGCTTGTGACTGACCCAAGGTCACATCAGCAGGTGCAAGTGGAGGAGTGGGGAATCAAACCCGGTTCTCCCAGATTAGAGTCCGCACACTTAACCACTACACCAAACTGGCTCACATAGTGGATGTGAAGCAAGCAGAGTTGTGCACGCATAGCCCATTTTCAAACAGTTGAAATCTTGCCTATCAGCTATTTTGGCAGGGACACTCCTGAACATCTTACAGGAAACATTTCAACCCTTTTGAAATGGGCTGGGTATGTACAGCACCAGCTGTTGGGTCTGGGGGAAGGAACGTCACATACAGCATCCACTTCAATGTGCAGCTCCTACTCTGTCAAAGAAAATGTGTGTGGAAGTCCGCTTCCCCATGTATATCATCCACGGTGTTTTCCACATGCACAGCCTTGTGCAGTTTCCCTGTTGCTGCTGCAGCTGCTCATACAGCGCAGCAGCAATGCAGCTTCCATGTAGCATACTTCCCCACATTTTTCCTGACCCAGTCTCCTGGCAGCAGCCATTCCCCACATGCTTGCTTACCCAAGAAAGATTATGCAAATAATGCAGACTCATCTGTTTGCCTGTGTTTCTACCTTTCCCCCAGTCTTGTAACTGACTATCCCCTGTACCCTCACAGAGTTTTCAAGTGGACACCAGAACTCCCGTCTTCCTCCTCCTGTCTTGGAGAATACAGACCCAAGATATGGCCATCTATTTCTAGCCTGGGATTTATTAACCCTTTGTCATGTAGCAATCAAGCTGCAGCAGTTTCACATCCAGGTCAGGAAGCAATTGATCCAATTGCACAAATTCTTAGAGGAAATGGTCTATTTATAGGGTAAGTGGCTATGGCAGCAGGATGTCTGTTTACAAGCTTCCTTCAAGAAGCCAATGGTGTGATGGAGATTCCCCCCCCCCCAGTCCTTTCTTCTTCCATCATGGATAAAGATAATGTCAGAGCTTTTGCAAAATTCAGGATTTGCTGAGGGCAGGGGGGCATGTAGATTTTACTATTGGAAGCCCAGTCCAGAGGACATGGTTAATATGGCATCATAATCATGATATGATAGAATGCTATTGAATGATAAGAGTCGGAAGGTATCCAGTGGGTCACGTGGTTCAAGACCATGTCCCAAGGCAGGATATCCTAGACTTAAAGCAGGCCTCACAGGTGCCTGTTCAACCCGCTTTTGATAGCCACTCCACATATGGGATTCCACAGCTTTCCTAGGCAGAGCAGGATCAGTTTATTTATACAATCTAATATTTATTTTATTAGGGCTATATCCTCTCTATCCCATGGGTTCTGAGTGATTTACTGCCTTTTCTACCAAATATAAATACCTCTGCCCCCAAGGGATATACCAAATATAAATACCTCTGCCCCCAAGGGACAATAAAGGGTTTTTTTTAGGGGGGTGTCATCACAGAGGCCAACAAAAATAAATTAACCTAAATACAAGTCTTCAAAGAGATTGTGTTCTGTGGTGTATGCTCTGTATATAATGTAGGAAAAAATTGAGGCCAAAGCCGATGGTGCAAAATCAGGTAGAAATATATTTTATTGCATAGTTAAAATTTCCAAAAATTCCCTATGTGTTTCATCAACAGGCTTCATCAAGGGAATCTGTAATATTATAATACTAAGAATAAGGCCCGTTCTGGAAATAAATACAACAAGCTCTAGAAAGAGGCACGGGGCGGGTGCCCTGGCCTTGGGCACTCAGTGTCTATTTGCTGTGGTGACCTCAGCAGGGTATAGTGACACAGGACTTACTGTTTTCTCCAGGGGAACTGATCTCTACCATTTGAAGAGCAGTAGTAATTCTGAGTGATCTCCAGCCCTCCCCTGGAGATTGGCAATAATGGTTTCCCAGGAGGAAATGGCTGGCTTGGAGAGTTGAGTCTATGGCATTGTACCTATCTGAGGTCCCACCCCTCCTCAAACCCCACCCTCTCCATCTCCTCCCCCCTCCCTCCTGGAGAGCAGTTGTAATTCTCCTCCACCTGGAGATTGGTAAGAATGGTTCCCTAGGAGGAAATGGCTGGCTTGGAGAATGGAGTCTATGGCATTGTACCTGTCTGAGGTCCCACCCCTCCTCAAACCCCACCCTCTCCAGGCTCCACCCCTCAA
>NW_015163116.1:617359-640170 GCF_001447785.1 Gekko japonicus | reverse complement strand
AGTTGGCAACTTTATCTCCTCCCCTCTCAGCAGCCTCTTCCTAGGCAAAGTTCTGTATTTCTCATTAGTGCGGAGCAAAGCAGCTTACTTCATTTTCCTCTTCCGCTTTGTGATCTGTACAGCAACCCTGCTAGGTAGGTTAGGCAGAAAGTCTGGGGTTGGTCCAAAATCACCCAGGCAGCTTTCCATAGGCTGCTTTCTGCTGAACAGGAGCAAGCAGCCAGGAGTAATGCCAGTCAGGAGGCATGAAGTCACCCTGAGAGTGCTGGCAGGCCTAGGGTTGCCAACAAAGACAGATTTATGCAAAGGAGGATGGAAAAGTCTCCATATCTCTATTTTGCCTTAAATTGGTTTTGATGCCAGCAGAGTGAGAAAATGCCAGAGGCTCTGGATGGGTGCCCCATGGTAAATAGACTAAACAGTTCCTAAATATTTTCCAAAACACTACTCTGTCGATAATTCATTTTCTACACTCACAGCATCCCCTGCCAGAATGCAACACATCCCCAGTCTTTCCCTGCAATGGGAACCAAAGCAGCTGACATCATTCTCCTCTCCCCCGTATGATCCGCACAAGAACCCATTGAGGTATGTTAAGGTTGAAAGTCTGTGAATTGTCCATAATCCTCCAGGCAGCTTTTATAACCTGAACCTGGGACCTACACACCATCCTCTGAAGCACTCTCAGGTACATATCTGTGGCAGTATGGGGTGACTGCTGGCACCTTTTCCTATCATTTTTTGCCTTGTGGTATTCTGCTTGTGGTGTGATCTGTCTTTTTTGTGGTGTGGCATGGTTGTGTTATTGGGTTTGTTTCTTTTGAAGGGGAATTGATGTGTTGTGAGTGAAGATATTTTTGCTGATCTTCAGATCACAGAGATCAGTCCCCTTGGAGAAGATAGTAGCTTTGGAGGCCAGACTCCATGGCATCACATTCCCTCTGAACTCTCTCTCCTCCCCAGACTCTGCCCTTCCCATGCTCTGCCCCCAAATCCCCAGAATTTTTTCAGGCTGAAGTTAGCAAGCTAAATTGCCCTGCTCTCTTAAACAAATGAATCGTAGCTGCTAATGCTGCGTAGTTTTCCATCAGAGAGACTTTTGCTGTGACTACAAGGGGTTATAAACATTTGAAAGTATAATTTAATATTGAGAGAAGGGGTGGCGGCTCAGAGAAAGGTCATTCTCACACATGTTAATCAACACTAAACACAAGCGCAAACTGGAAAGTTTAACCTCCCAAAGAGGCGCAGACTTTCCTGATTCTTAAGGCTAAGGGGCTTCTGGAAATGAGCGGAATTTCAGGCACATGTGATATAAGATGGTATAATTTAAGCAGACAGTTGATGTTAAGAATACAATAGGATAGGAGGCTGAGTAGAAACAGTCTCTAAAGATGAAAGGCCCAAATAGGGCTGCTGATTTTAGGCAGAAAAATCCCAAAAGATTTGGGGATGGAGTTTGGGCAGGGCAGGTTTCGGGGAGGGGAAGCCGTTTAACAGGGATATGATGCCATGTAGAGTCCACCCTCCAAATGAGTGATGTTCTTTAGGGGAACTGATCTCTGCAGTCTGGAGAGCCATTATAATTCTGGGTGATCTTGCGGTCCCACACAGATGTTGGCCACCCTAGGCCAAAGCCTTTTCGGGTGTTCTAGCTAGCAATGTTTTTTGCAAGATTGTCATTCAAGGTTATATGACTAAAACTATCTGTATTTCCTTCATGTAGACACTTCTCAGCAGTGAATTCCTTAGTATTTATGATCTGCACATCAAAGATGCCTAGCACTGGCATACCCATGTCAAAGATAAAGTTGGGGGCATAGCCTTGTGAAAGAGCATATCCTTTGCATGAGTGAGACCCAATGCTCCCTCTAAGCTGTGGAGTCTTGTGAGCAAAAATTCAACTTTGTGAGCTACTGGTATTAAAGTTGCGAGTGAGCGATTTGGAATGCCCAGCTGGCCAAATCCATCCATAATCTGCAAAGCAATAGCGTGACATTAAGTAAACGGCATGTGGTGCCCTTTAATTTTAGCGTAATAACAAAACATTGCTGTAATAATAGATTTTAAAAAATTACCTTCCCAATTTCTGCTCCTAGGCAAACGACCCTTGTGAACAGGGTGGACTCTAGAGCAAGGCACACCTCCCGGAGAATTCCAGCAAGCGTGGAAACACCCATCCCGAATTGCTCTCCCACTTCTCTGTACGTGTTGGTGTTTGCCAGGTACCAAATTGCGGCAGCCACACGCTTCATGGGGGGAACAGGCGACCGCATCTTTGTGGCTTGGCGCTCCAGCGTGGGAGTCAACACCGACACGATTTCCATGAATGTTGCACAGGTCATTCGGAAGTGCATCAACCACTGCTCATCACTCCACACACCGAGCACGAAATTTTCCCACCAGTCCTTGCTTTTTGGAAATACCCAATAGCGTTTTTTAAAACGCAAATCTGCAAGCGCATGCCACCTATGTCTCCTGCGGCGGGAGGAACGAGCGTGGGCGCTCACTGCATGCTTTGTCATTAGGGGTGATGAAGAGCAGGGACCGCTGAAAAGGCACCTTCGTCTTCTGGATCGCTTGGTAAAAATGGTCAAGAAATTCAGAGTGGGATCCATACACAGCAATATGCACTCAAGCAATGAGCTGACAACAGCGAGTGCTTTCTGTCGACGGTCCTCCATCATGGCCAAAAGTATCAGGGATGAGAGGTTCAAAATGGAGAATCCCCAGTCCTTTTTTAAAATTCCCAGCTCAAAGTACAAAGACTACCAATCAGAAAGCTGAAGATGTGCCACATGATGCCTGCTCATTCCCATTGTTGTGTAATAACGATGTAACGTGATTGAGCATGCATCTAAAAAAAGGGGGGTGGAGGGAGGATAGGAGGGGTTTGGAGGGTGAGGGGCAGGAGTGGGAGGAGATAGATTGAAGGAAACCACCCCAGGGCTGTAATGCGAAAATGAAACTGGCTGGCTGGAAATGCTTTAAGTGTGGAATTGACAAAAATGATCCGGGGCAGAAAACTCCGACGAAAACCAGGGGTAAGTGCCAAGTGAGAAATTGGCCCTGCTGAAGTACTCCAGCAAGTCCAGGAACCATCACACCTGCTGTTTGGTCTGGGGAAGGCGATATCCTTCCAATGAGGCAACCTACTCCGGATACTTCCCAGCAGTGAATTCCTTAGTATTTGTTCTAATGACAGACCTGGCCATTGCCTCCCTCAGCAATTAACCCAAAGTACTGGAGTTCCCAGAAGCCCTTGTGGCTTTTGGTTGGGTTAGCCCGGTCCAGGGTTCTCAGAACTATCTCCAGGTGCCAGTGGGAGGTCCAGTCAGGGCCAAAGAGGATATCATCTATACAAACTGCAGCAAAAGAGTCGCATCCCGCCAAGCCTTCATTGACCAACTGTTGAAACGTCGCTGCTGCCCCAAGCAGCCCAACCAGCACCCACTGGAACTGGAAGAATCTCTGGGGTGGCAGGTGGCAAATGACATCGTCTCCTGATCTTCAAGGCATACTGGCATACTTCAGTAGGTCTATAGTGGTCAAGAAGTGGGCTGCTCCAATTGATTGATAAGATGCCAGCACTCAGCAAGAGGCATGTGGTGAAGCAGGCCACCTTGTTCAGCTCCCAATAGTCAACACAGAACCTCGTGCTGTCATTGGGTTTCAGAATGAGGATGATGGGGCCATGTTACATGCTGCAGGAGGGCTCAGTAATGCCCAGCCACAGCATCTTCTCTGTTTCCCTTGCTGCAGCCTACCAGCATTTTCTTGGGATGAGTATTTATTTATTTATTTTATTATATTTCTATCCTGCCCTCCCCATGAACGGGCTCAGGGCGGCTCACAGTTTAGGGCACCATGTGCCAGAGATATAAAACATATGAAAACATATAAAATGAGATAAAAAGCAACCATATAACACAATGAAAGTTCTCAGTGATGTTAGTCCTTCAATTGAATTTAGATGGCGTACTGTAGATGTAACCGTTCGTGTGACCAGGGCCTGTAAATAGTTACTTTGTATATGGTTCATGCAAATGACGAGTCCTAGCTGCTTACTTGGTATTGGTTGTTGTTAAAAGTGGGTGTGGTTTCTACAAGTATAAATTGGCTCCTGTTGAGCTGGTGGGTGGGGCTAGTTCCAGAGTTCAATAAAGAACCCTGTCATTATGAAAAGAGCCGCTTCGTCTCAATACTTAATAGGCACCAAAGCCATTGTGGCTTGAAATGCCATCATTTTGGCTGGGGTCATGCCTACCGTACTTATTGGGAGCTCTAGGAAGGCTGAGGCTCAGTGGCAGAGCATATGCTTTGCCTGAAGAAGGTCCCTGACATCTCCAGTTGGTGGGCGTTGAGGGGAAGACTGTTCTTTGCCTGAGACTCAAATGCCTGAGACTCAACCAAGATGGATGGCCTATTTGACTCAGTATAAGGCGGCTTTGTGTGCCAAATGTGCCGGTCCATTGCACAAACAGTTGATGATGAATCAACCCAGGATAGCGAACACCCGATCAGGCATCAGAAGCTGCAGTATGAAAACAAGAAACTTAATCTCAGAAGTGTCATGCTGGTTGAGAGACATTCCCCCCCCCCCCCCCCCCCCTCAAGGAATGTTGCTCATCAGGCACAAGGAATCTAGGACAAAAATTTCCTTGGGTTAACTTTGTGAATGATGCATAAGGTGCGAATGAGAAGATGCTGAGCCGGTTAAGAAAAGGTAAACGCTGCTTAGGCAAAGAAACAAAACAAACAGAAGAGCAAGCGAATGATTCTGTCTTGGTGAGAATGTCTCGGTGATAAGCCCAGGAAAATGTCCAGGACCAGGATTGCAGGATCAAGCCCTCCCTAGTAGATGGACTAAAAGCAGGAGGAGGATGGCTGGCTTACAAACAGTTTCCTTTCAGCTGCAATCCCAGCATGCCATTCCAACATACCCTGGCTCCCTTCCATCAGGCCCGGAAATAAAGGTTCTTTTTCGGTAGCATGCTTTGCATTTCCAAATGTTAGACGGACATCTCTGCATTTGTCTGGGGGAGCGGAGCGGCTTTCCTCCTCCTCTCCAAAACACAGAGTGAGACAGTGCAGTCCTAAGAACACTTTCTTGGGAATAAGCCCCACTGAATATACCTGTGTAGGACTCCGAGTTGGCTTGTGTAGGATTGCTCCCAGGTTGATCTTTGGGTGGGTTTACTTGAATTTGTGTCCTGCCCTACCCTGAAGGACCATACTGGACAACCAGAAGGCAATATACTTTTTAAGTATATTAAGTATATATTTTTTAAGTATATTTAAGGCCCGGAAATAAAGGTTCTTTTTCGGTAGCATGCTTTGCATTTCCAAATGTTAGACGGACATCTCTGCATTTGTCTGGGGGAGCGAAGTGGCTTTCCTCCTCCTCTCCAAAACACAGAGAGAGACAGTGCAATACTAAGAACTTTCTTGGGAATAAGCCCCACTGAATATACCTGTGTAGGACTCCGAGTTGGCTTGTGTAGGATTGCTCCCAGGTTGATCTTTGGGTGCGTTTACTTGAATTTGTGTCCTGCCCTACCCCGAAGGACCATACTGGACAACCAGAAGGCAATATACTTTTTAAAAAATCCTTGTCTTTGACAAACTTGGAGACAAACCAGTAAAGAAATTGGGCAAAATGAAAATGCTCCAAAACTAAGTGAAATCAAATAAAAATACAGTACTTTGAAGAGTTAATCGGCCCTTGGGCTCTGGTGGTTTTCAAGGGCAAGGAGTTATGCAGTTGTGGGACAATGAACAGAAATGCCTCTCTGTGGCCTTGCTGGTGTAGTGGTTAGAGTAGAGGGCAAAGATCTGGCAGACCCATGACTGAATCCTCACCCTGCATGGAAGCTCTTTGAGTGACCTTGGCCCAGAAGCTGCCTGGCTTAGCCTACCTTACCTCACAGTGTTCTTGTTATGAGTCCAAAATACAGGGGGGAAGAATGATATGGTAAACCACCTTTCCCCCCCTTTGGGAAGAAAAGCAGAGTACAAACATTGAAATCAATAAATAGGGTGTTTACATGTGGTCAGGGATGCTACTAAATTTTGGGAACACCCTGTTTTTGATTTGAGAATCTAGTCTCTAAAATGGGTTCTCTCTCTCCCTGCTTGAGACAAGCCGGCAGTTGTCTTTTTCCCAAGAAACCATACTAATGAAATTCAGTAACACTGTTCAAATTGATGCCAGGTTTTGCTTCAGTTGTGTAACTATGACATAAAAGACACATCAGAAGTACCAGTAAGGAAGCTGAGCACAATGAAAAGGCTCACAGTGACATTGAATGGGAAAAGTTAGATTCCTACATCCCTGCTCAGCAGTACCTGCTGAAGCATAAGCAGCAGCAGCAGCAAGAGGGAAGTATACCAAAAACACTTTCTCTGCTCTCTCTTTTGTAACAAGGAGCTTGGATCTGAGTAATGTTGCTCTTCACCAATAGATGGCGCTGTGTTCAGAACTAGACGGTCAGCTATGTGCCTGCTGTAATTCTACCGTGCTTTTAGCAATGAAATTGCTCTTCTGTTCAGTATCCAGTTTGGCCTGGTTACTTTTCAGGAACATTCAGGAAGCTGACATTCTGAAGGATACTCCTTCAAGAATTTTGGAATAAGATTCACAAAGTACAATCTTAAACAAACTTCTAATTCCACTGAAGCCCAATGGGTTTAGGTTGTAGCTCTGTTTAGAATTGCACAGTAAATACTGTAAATCTAAGTGGCTGCATTCTTCTCATGCCATCTGGTTCTTATGGTTCTACACTATTATGTGTGGAATAGTGGTTGACCTTGGATCAGGGAGACCCACTGTGCCATGGAAGTTTGGTGAGTGACCTTGGGCCTTTCACACACTGTCAGACTAACCTACCCCATAGAGATGTGAGGATAAAATGAACGAACATAAGCTGTTTTAGGTCCCCAGTGGGTCGAAAGGTGAGGTATAAATGAAGTAAGTAAACAAACAAACAAATAACGCTGGAAACTGCACTGTATACATAGTAACCAAGATCCTTGTGATGCTGGTTACTTTGGTTTTATAGAGTTTTAGAGGCATGGTCTAGGCACATAAGGGATCTTTTGATTGCTGAAGAAATGGTGCATTGACTTTAGTGATATTACTGAAATTTTTAACCCTTGCCTTGGAATATGAATCCCAGTGGCTCATAATGCTCACTTTTAATATGACACGAGCATTTCATTTAGGAATCGTCTGAACTTTTCCTGATCTGACTTTCCCCCTGGATTCTAGGGTTCCAAAACACAAGATCTTTTTTCCAACATCAAACTGATACATTAGGAACCCCCATTATTCTGTTCTTAATTTCTGAACTCTGCATACAGTCCTGTGCAGGGACAGTTTTCCCACAGCTTCCAGTTTCTCCATCATTTATATCTCCCCATTTTGTGCCATTTTGATGTCCCATTTTGGTGTGGCAAGATTCTTTCTCTCTGCTGTTTTACCAGTGGAATAGCAAAAATACCAAAGACTGAAGAACACCTGTGTGCTAGCATCAATTATGAATATTATGAATATGAATATTAAACAAGCATCTAAGCTACTGGGTTTCCATGCATTAAATGCAGGAGTGGTGACTGGACACAGATTAGGGCTTCCACTCAGGAGTTAATTGCAGGAAACTTTGGCCATTGGAACATCTCACATCCCCATTAACACATTTCACATGGACACACAGCAGTGCTATGTACAGATGGGATTAGCATGTTTGTAAATTTTGTTTGTATTTTATGGATAGAATTTATATTTATAGACTTAACCTGAAATATTAAGCACCCGTTATTGAGAAAGGGCTATAAAGCGAAAGAACCAACCCACACTACGTTTTTCAGTATGACAACTGACCACACATATCCTTCTCCCTTTAAAATGTGGAAAGGGTTCTCTGTTGTTTTTGTTGTTCCCTTGGGTGAACTGTGTTTTTGCCCGTCAGCCCAGCATTTGTATTAGGTTACGCTCTTGGGTTACGCTCTTGGTTGGAAACTGTCTGCGTGTAAAAGAACAAAGGGATGCCTTTAGAGTCGAAGAGAACACAACCCCCTTGTGCTTCCCAGGCCCAGAGAGTTTCTGCAACCTGGCCGGCTGGGATGTTATTTTAATAGCTGTGCATCCCACCCATATGCTTCTGTGGATCCAGGAGCTGATGAGCTCTGACGCCTTGCGAGCTTCCAAACTTATTCATGTTCAGGAATGGGAGGGTCAGGGCCATTGACACACACCAGTATCCTGCTGCCTATTATTTCCTGCCAGTTCTGGCAGCTTCCCAGACCTTAACATGACAGGTGGATGGAGTTCACAAGGAAATCATGTCATGGGCCAGTTTTCCAGGAAAGCTGTTAATTCAATTCACAAAGTTAGCACTCGAGACTGAAAGGGAATATGGCTGAGTTTTGAATGCTCATAGCTGACTTCGGGGGGGGGGGGGAATTTTGGGGGGGGGGGGACACCAACACTCTCTGTTATTTACTGTTTATCTCATACCTTTACTATGCAGAACATGCTGCCAGATCTCTAGAACATCGGCGGTGACTGTGGGCAGAGCCAGCTCTTCCATCATAAGGATGATTTTAAAATATCCTGTCTGTGGGCAAAGTTAGGGGGAGAGCTTTAATTTGAAGGCAAAACTGGGTGGGACTGGAAGTGGAATGTCAAAGGTGGAATGAGAGGCATTGTTGCTCATGGTGTATATCTTCATCTTGCCTCCCCTGCTAAAGAGGTTTTGCAACTTTTTGTATTGTTTCAAAAACCTGCGAACCCTGTTTGACTAAAGAGAAAAGGGAGAGGAAAGGGAAGTGTTCTATGGATGACCTCCTGGATGACCACTTCTAACTCACCTAAATTTGCATGACTGTCTCCAGCCTTGGCCCACAGTTTCCTTAGTATATGATGGGCTGATCCAACAACCTTAGAAGCAAGAGAGGATGATCCTCCTGTACTTTCAGCAGTTCTGCAGAAGAATTTCTGGCAGGTACAAGTTACACTGTTGGTAAGGGTCCCTCTCTTTCTTTGCATTCGGCCGGCCTACCTGCAAGCCAAAAGGAGGCTCTAATGATCCTCACTGCCCAGTAGGGATGTCCCAGCTCAAACGGATAGATTGTCATCCAATAGTTGCGCAAAATGCCTGTGCAATATATCGTACGAACAGATGAGGCTGCTTTAGACTAGCCCTGTTGACATGTTAACCGTGAATGTGCATATGACCTGCAGGTATGTGCGTATATTTGTTAGCAAGGAAAGCCAACACATGTGCACATTATGAATAAAACTGGGGCTCAGTACCTGGATAACTGTGGGGGTTTAAATTATACATTCGGCTCTTCATGCAATGAATATGAGAATTACTGAACACACATATAAAGAAAAACCAAGTGAACTCTGTACATGGATTGTATGTGTGTTCGCTGTAACTTGTGGACAGGGCTATTGAGTCAAAGCATTGGTCTATCAAGGTCAGTATTGTCTGCTCGGACTGGTAGCGGCTGTCAAGGATCTCAAGCAGAGGTCTTTCATATTGCCTACATCTTGGTCATTGTAACTGGAGATGCCAGGGATTGAACCCGGGGCCTTCTGCATGCAAAGAAGATGTTCTTCCACTGAGGCCCCACTCCACGTATTTTAGGTTTTACCTTTGGTTTCTTTCCCTCGCATTAACTTAATAACGGAGGATGCGTGTATCTTCTGAGCGCTGCTGTAGATATAATGCCATAAGTTATTATTAGAAGAGAAACAGTATAATGGTACAAAGAACTGGAAATGGAGACTGGCCAAAATGTGCCCCTTCTTGAACTAGGGGCACATAAGACCAGTGTGGGCTCAAAAAGCAGCTCAGGCATGAATCTTATTGTTCCTCCTGTTATCATTGGTGGGAAAAGGGGGTACTTTAATTATTAGAATACCAGTTTAGGACAGTGGAGAGCCTATGTTCAAATCTCCTCTTAGTTCACTGGGTGACTTTGAGCCATTCACTTGGTCTTAGCTTGACCTACCTTGCAGGGTTATCATGAGGATAAAATAAAGGAGGATTGTGTAGGCTGCCCTGTGCTCCTTGGAGGAAGGGGGTGGTGGTTAAAAATGATAGAGAGATCATCACACACTTGCTGCCGTAAGCTCCTTGGCAGAAACCTGGGATACAAATCTGATTCATTGCTAACTGACCAAGTATATAAATACATGAGCTGGAGACAGATCATAATTTTTAAGAGAGCTAAATCTGCCATGACAGATGGTGTTCTATAGTGGACGAGTATCTTTTGTCCCTCCCCACCATCGCCTCCGGTTTTACAGTTTTTGACAGAGGCACTAGTGGGCTTTGTACACACTACAAACAGCAATGGCACCGTCACCCCACTAGCAATGTTGTGAAAAAGGCTATGGAAGATCTCCAAATAAAATCCAGGTGTCTGGTATTTTCAGTGCATCTGATCTTTACAATACCACATAGGTGGGCTATTGCACTCTACAACATTCCAGTAAGGGAGGGAAAAAATAACCCCAGGATTATCACTCCCACAGTGGTGAAACGCACAAAACCTTGCCACTTCAGTAAGTGACCAGTCTACTGTGCCCTACTGATGTTAATCCATCTCCTCATTTGGAACAGGAGGGACCTTTCTTTTAATCCACCTGTTCAATTATTTATCATTGCTATGTGTCCTGTTAATTGTCACTCTGTGCAAAGGCTTTATATTGTAAGAGGACACCCCCTAATATTTTTAATGACCTTAAGCAAAGTGATTGACATAAGATACCCGTGTCAGATGTTCTGGTGACGCAACATGTTCCCCCAGTAGCAGGAAAACTTCCTGCCGTGATTAAGTCCGAGCTATGAACAGTGCTAAAATGTGTGGTCAGCTTTCCTCTGATGCAAGCAATTTTATTATAGCGTCTGGTAACGCCGGAGTGTAGCAACACAAATACGGAGTCTAAACATCCCCTCCCATATGTATAGCTTGCTCTATTTAAATCGCAGCTTGTACTTTACAAGGCCAGAAACCTAACTAATCAGCGGTCGGCGCATGCATGTTTCAAGTCAGCTATGACTGGAGAAATATCCATACAGCAATGAACTTTCATTCATTTTGAATGAGACATTAATTTAGAACATTCAGGGAGTAGTAGCCCCAGTATTGAACTTACTGCAATTCCCTTGGTCCGGTGGGAGACACTGTTACGTATGCTAAAATTTAAGGTTGAAATCCTATACAACGTTTTATCTAGAAGTAAGCCCAACTGGACGTAATGAGACTTACTTCTGATTCAACATGCACAGGATCAAGCCACAAGTTTGGCAGATTTTTAAAGCATCAGTCACATATTAAAAAAAATATGACATCATAATATCCATGTCTTTAAAACAAAAGGATTTAAAGACTAATTTCACACCCATACAAATTCTTTTGCACCTCCTTTTTCTGTAATGCTGAGGCTCAAATCTAAGAATCTCCCTTTGACTTGGCTTTTCCATCAAATCTCAGTTGTGATTTGGCTGGTTGTAGTTATTACACCTCAGAGGTGAATGAAATGACATTCTGCACATGCTCCATTGTTGATTATTTGTTTGTTCCTTCTTGCATGGAACTCAATGTGGAATACACAGGATTTCCCATCAGGTCTGCAGGTCGGCACTGTAAGTACCAGGACGTGCTACTCTGACCGGGATCCAGTGAGCCCTTTTAAGAATGCACTTTCATGCATATGTGCAGACACATAGCAGGAGCTTTCAATGTCCACTCCAGATTTACGCCTCCTGAGAAAATGGGGAGGGGGGGGGAGAATGCAGGAGGACAGCAACCATTTCTAGTATGGCATGCCCAGACTGCTGTCCAGCTATGCCAGTAAAAAGCCTTCCTTATGTCGTCAAACATTCCTGAGTTTTCCCTCTGGCCAGCCTTGCTTGTCTTGATGGGCATGATTCTTGTTTGGGGTGAGAAGCCTGCATCTGGACCCAACAGGCAGATAAAGATTATGCTTGGAAAGAGGTGATTGCCTTCATTTTTAGGGTAGGAGCCCCAGCTCATGGGAGGACACATGGTTTGCACACTAAAATCCAGTCCCTGTCATTTCCAGTTAAAAGAAGTTCAGGGAGCAGAGGTGGGAAAGACTCTTGCATGAGACCTTAGAGAGTGGCTACCAGACCATGTGGGCTGTGCTGGGCTAGTTGATTTTACTCAGTCTAAATAGCTTCATACATCTGTATATAGCAGTCCCAATAGTGCACTGGCTCAATCTTGTCAGAGCCTGAAAGCTAAGTAGGGTTGGTACTTGGATGGGAGTCCACCAAGGAAGACTGGGGTTGCTGTACAGAGGAAGGGCATAAAAAACCACCTATGCTCCATCCGTTCCCTTGAAAACCCCAAGGGGTGGAACATCATGGGGTTGCCATGAATCAGTTGCAACTGGATGGCACACTTTGCCTTTTTTCATCTGTATGGATCAGGCCTCTTGGCTGGCTTTGTAAAAGCATAATTACCAATGAAATCTCCGCCATGTTTTTGCTTTCTTTCTGAATGAGGTGCTTTATTCCACAACTATAGAATAAAAATATAGAATTTAAATATAGAAAAGAAGGTTTGCTTGACCCCCCCCCCCAAGGTGCGGCCAGTCTTGTTTCAAGAGGAATCATGTTGGAAAGTGGGAGTTACAGCTCCATAAAGCATTTCAAGAAGATATAAAAGACCTCCATCCTCCTCTGGCTGGGCTGCTCTGTGTGCAGTTTCTGGCTCTAGGCAGCCAGGCGCTCTCCCATCTATAGGAGATACGCCCATGAAACTCCATGGGGATAAAGATGGAGCCTCCTGATCCGCATCCGCCTCCAGCTGCACATTCATAACAACTCGGCTCAGTTCTGCCTAGGCTGCTTTAGCTCCAGATCAGGATGTGGGGAAACATTAGATTTTAGGAAGCTCTAGCAGCACAGATTTGTTTATTATTTTAAAAGGATGTGTACATTTTTAAACTGCTTCTTTTTATTATCAAAACCATCCCAAAGTGCTAAGTCAGACTATGTTACAGTATTTAATTTACAAAAAAAATCTCTCACTTTTCAGCTATACACATACCTTGCAGTTTACTCTGTAAAATAGCAACCAGCCTAGACAATAGCCAACCTTCCCATCTCCAAAATCAGGTTTTTGTTTTAAAAAGTTGAATATTACTCTTTAAAAAGTACCACTGAAGAACATCACAGGAGCATAAGGGAGAGCTTAGCTGATAGTTGTACCAGCCACTTCTTAGATATCACTCTCCCAAGAATCTACATCAATCAAA
Source organism: Gekko japonicus (assembly GCF_001447785.1). NCBI lineage: Eukaryota > Metazoa > Chordata > Lepidosauria > Squamata > Gekkonidae > Gekko > Gekko japonicus. The sequence goes on along the minus strand of NW_015163116.1, from coordinate 626,867 downwards.
GCCATGTACAAGCTCATTGTCTGTTCAAAAGTAATGTGACCACCCCGCTTGGTTGATAACGCATTCTCTGAAGCCAGTTTCCAGCACCTGTGGGGGTCATCTCATCCTAGATATTGACATTATATTTCAATGTTGTCCACATCTTTCTTTATACTTTGAAAGGCATACAAAGGGTTGGGGGGGGGGAGAGAAGAGAAGGTGGCCTGAGGCTCGTATAATCCCAGAGCTGCTTTTTCAGATCATGGTAAGGAGGCCATTGAGATAGTTAATACATATGTCCCCATTCATAAGCCAGTCCCCATTTTCTGTTTCCTGCCCTCAGAATATCCCTGCCATTATTTTTTGCCTTTTAGGAATACTTAGCTAACATTTTAGTGTGGATTCCTAGAGTAGTCATTCAGAATTCAGCTCTCATCCAAAGTCCCTAGCAGCTAAAATTTTAAGCAGGTGACTGGATGCATCTTACCTTTAACATCCAAGCACATTGATGCCTGTGCATGAACATCAAGCAGTGAACACCTTTCACACCCCACAGCAGTATTTAAAAAATAATACATTGCTGTGCAATTGCATTTTCCCTGTTGTCAAAACCACCATTGGTTTTTTTTTCCAGTCTCCTTCACCACTGCAGGACAGTCCACTGCAATATAAATTAGTATCAGCTGAGCATAACCAAGGATCGGTGGTGGAGGTGGTGACCAGGCAGTGCTCCTTGGTCTGAGAACTGGGACGTTATAAGGGAGTCCCGGTTTCGATCTGTGAAATTCTGGAGTGTCAACATGGCATGCAGTGTGGAAAACAGCTATTTTTATTTCAAAAGACAAGCCCTCATTAGGAACTATCGCATTTGTGCATAACAAAAAAACAACAACAAAACCCTGTCAGTCATTTTTCCTTGGGAAAAGCAGCTTCAGGAAGGGAATTTGAGAGGACTGGAAAGGGGGCTCTACACCTTTGTTTATCTGCCATTGCTCTGCTCCAAATCCCCTCCCCCAAACTGCTTATCCTTAAGAGCTACCACCATCTGGATTTTGTTGCATGCGTACACCTGTAAATAGATACATTTATAGTGGTTCAGATTACCTGCTAAAATCCCATTCCCTTGTTCCTGTAGGCTGACATACTTTTATGCATTGCCTGACACAATCCTTTATTACAGGCTGTGTCTGAATATTGGCTCTCCTACTTGGAAACTTGGCCTCTCCCAAACTGCAATGTAGCAGGCAGATTTTTTCCCTTAAGAGCATGACAACATTAACATTTGATCATCATAATTTAAGTTGGAGAGATAAACAAAGGGAACCACCTATAATGAAAACCAGTTCTCGAGTACTTTGAAATTAATTTGTGAAAAAAACAGATATTGATTCCCGACTTCTGAGAGGGTCTTTTAGCTCATATCGCTATAATTCCAACTTAGCTGCAAATAAAAACATCCTGCAACCCAACTGCAAATAAATAGGCATGTCTATTTAATAATCCATCCTCTCTTCCATCCTTTGCATTTGGAAGTTTTAATTTTTTAAGCAAACAGGCTTCTCTGATTTGCAACAAGAACGGTTTGGCTTTCTCGCCTTTTTGCCTTCTTGCTCCTCTGCCTGATTTTCCAGCACAGTGCACTCGAAGCCAACAAAAGAAGTCCAAATGACAAGACAACCAATCCAAGCACAGAGATGATGGATCCATGGGAGTTGAAGCTGTATGCCACGGTGGTGACCACCACTCCAGCAATGAGGATCACCACGCCAAAAGGGACTGTGCAACGGTAACAAGAGAGTTCGTTTCCACCTGTGGCAGCTGTGAGCTGGCATTCACTCACTAAAGGGACAGCTGTTACCCTACAGTCGTTGTTGTTGCTCTTCTCCAATGTAGCACATTGAGAACATTTGGAACCTCCCAAGATCTCCTTGATAGGCTCGTCAGTCATCTTGCAACTTTCGATCTGCTTCTGCAAGGTCAGTGCTTCGGCTAAACCAGATTTTGCTGAAAATGCCTCAACTGTGGAAAGAAAATGTATTTAACAGATGGGGATCAACAAATAATCTAAAGATTACAGGTAAAGCAGTATTATTTGAAAAGAACAAAGCTGGTACCATGGTATAACAGTGCCCTTTTTACCCCAACCCCACCCCGCAAGGCATGTCCACCAACAGAAAGGAGGTCCACCACTTGTTAACTCTACCAGCTTCTCTTGTAAACTGCAGAGCTGGTCCGTGAGAGTGCAACACACATTCAGTAAATCTCGTTGATTCAGTCTCAGTAGAGTTGGCAGGTATGAAGGATCAACAAAACACACCACTATGAGAAGATGCCTACTAAGCAAATACTTTATCTCAGACTCAAACTACATGGGAAAGATAAAAGTCTCAAAGGTCACTACCAAATTCCTTCCCAGACTCACACATCTGGGGATGTGGGGAATGGAATCAGCCCATTAGCCCTGCCTCTGACCTCAATACACTGATCAGGTCTTCTCCATATAGCCAGCATACACATGTAGCTTGTACATATGAAGGCTCTGTACAGAAGACCCAATGAATGCATAGAAGATGGTCAGTAGGGGTGTGCACTTGTGTATACCCATGCCAGAAATAAACTGGAAATTAGCTGTTTTGTGTCGTCTTGGGGATATCCGAAAGGATCCATGCTCTCAAATTCCAGGAGTAAAGAAAATATATCCCCTGGAACTTCACGAGTGTTTTGTGTTTCCAGAACCAGGAACCTAGAGGGTGATACAGGAAGCTAGTCCACCAAACAGCTGTATGGTAGCATTTCCCTACCTTTAAAATTTAAAGGGCTATCATTTCCTATGGGCAGTAGACAAAGCCTCTGTACCATCCATAGGAAATAATGAATGACTCCCATTATCTTTTTTCTTTCTTTTTTTTGTGAGGTGTGTGTCTGTGTGTGTGTGTGTGTGTACGCCTGGAAGTCATGGTTGACTTCTGACAACCCCTAGTGGGGCTTGGACGTTTCAGAGAGGTGGCTTGCTATTGCCTACCTCTGCATCCTGGCCCTGGTATTCTTTGGAGGTCACCCATCCAATTCTGTACCAAGGTTGGCCTTGCTTAGCTTCCAGAGCTGACGCGATCAAGCTTGCTTGGGCTATCCAGGTTAGGGCCTGACTCCATTGTTTTCTATGGGTAGTAAACCAGTTTTCCAGGCCACGTCTACCAGATCAGCTGTTAGCTGGTGTCTCTGGTCCCTTTAAAATTTAAAGGTACATTATTTTATATGGAGGTAGACCTGGCATCTGATTTTGGAGGCCAGGGTTTCCCAAACAATTTTTAGTTGCAACTGTTTGGTGCCACTCATGAAGGTGTTATTATTATTTTTTTAAATGGTATAAGGTTGTCAAGTCTAACAATCCACTAAACTCAAGGCCCATGCCTGCAAAGAGGTAGCAGGCCACTAGATCAGGCATCTACTTAATATACAATGGCTGGGATCCTTACCCTTCTTTCAACAAAGGTCGCCAGCTCTGGGTTGGGAAATACCTCGAGATTTGGGGGAGTGGAGCTTGAGGAGGGTGGGGTTTGGGGAGGGGAGGGACCTCCATGAGGTATAACGTAGGGTTGCCAAGTCTATTTACCTTGGCGGCGGGGGAGCCTCGCCGGCTCCGGGAGCTGTCGGTGGAAGTGACGCGCGATGTCGACACGTTCAGGGCGTGGCCCCGATCGTTGGAGGGAATCGGGGCCACGCCCCCAACGTGATCAACGTGGTTGCGTCACCTCTGGTGACGCAGCCATGCTGCGCTTCGGGGGGCAGAGTTCCCCCTGGGGCCCGATTCCGCGGCGGCGGAAATCAGGCCTCCAAAGTGGGGGTTTACCTGCCCCCTGCCCCCACTTGGCAGCCCTAGTATAATGCCACAGAGCCCACCTTCTGAAGTAGCCATTTTCTCCAGCTGAACTGATCTCTGTTGCTTGGAGATCAGTTGTAACGGCGGGAGATCTCCAGCCACAGCCTAGAGACTGGCAACCCTACTTTCAACTAAGCAGCCCCCACCCCACCCCCAGCTTAAGAGGTTCTGCCAGTGGAGGAAGAGCTACTTCAGTGGGAGGATGGCCCCTTAGGTTGGAGGGAGTCTTCAAATATTCTTCAGTGGAGTGCTAGGAGAAGGGCAGAATCCACTCCAGTATTTATACCCTATCACTCCAAGGCTTTCAACAATAAAACAGTAGAAACAGCAGTATAGCTTGTGCCTGTGTAGGGCACTACAAGAAACAAACTGGTCAGACTTGCTCCCCCCCCTTGATCACCATGGGGGGGGGAAGACACTTGGTGGCACACACAGATGCCAGGCTTTTAAAAGCACAGGACGTTTCTCTGGGATGCAGCCTAGCACACCTATTTTGAGAGCTGGGTAGGGGGAGAAGAGAGAAGTCTTTTCCATGGCACCAGAATTAAAACAGTAAAACACAACGTAATTTAACCTACATTATGACGACATCCTACCCAAAACAGGTACTAGGGATATACAGTGCCTAACATTAGACTGTCCAAGCATAACCTACGAACCTGTCAAGATACATGGGAATTATAAACTGGTTGCACCAATGGTGGAGGATTCAAATGTATTGAAATGAGGCGGCTCTTGTGTTTTATGCTGAACTCTACTACAGTCACAGTCTGCCGAATTCAGTTTTGGAGTTATTGTTTTTGAAGTTACAATACGGTAACTTTGAGACTCTGTGATCAGTGTTAAGGTACAAATGAAGTAAAAATCTTTGGGGGGGATAAAGGGAAAGAAAGGAAAGAGAATAGGGTTGCCAGGTCCCCCCTGGCCACCCGTGGAGGATGGGAGGGTAGGGTTGCCAGATATAGGTCAGGGAAGTCCTGGAGATTTGGGGGTGGAGCCTGGGGAGGACAGGGACCTCAGTGGGGTACAATGCCATGGAGTCTCCATTTTCTTCAGGGGAACTGATCTCTGTCGTCTGGAGATGAAGTATAATTCTGGGGGATCCCTAGGTCCCACCTGGAGGCTGGCATCTCTGTCACTATTGTCCACTGTTCCTACAATGTCTGAACATAGTTTTGATGCTTTAATAAGCACTTCGTATTTTGACAAGGAAATGAAAAACAGGGGAGGGGGTGGGCTTGCCGCAGCAGGTATCACCCAATGTTTGAGAAGGAAGGAAAATATAGTTTTCCAGGTGGCAGAAAGTACCTGGGAACCAATGATCCACTAAGACTGAACGGTTGCTACTTGCTACAAATGCTCCCTCTAAGCTGTGGAGTCTTGCGAGCAAAAATTCTACTTTGTGAGCTACTGGCATTACAGTTGTGAGTGAGCGATTTGGCTGCTGCATCAATTAGTTTGCTCTGGAGCCGTCCTTCCTGAGCTAAGACAAAAATGTGTGAACCGGAGTAAAAAACTGTGAGCTAGCTCACACTAACTCAGCTTAGAGGGAACCCTGCTTGCTACTATGATTAAGGTTCCAATAACACCCACAAAAGACTTGTGACACCTAGCCCTGAACTTCCCAACCAAAAGCTAACTTTCTGAAGTGCAGAGATATAATGTGAACAGGGGAAGCCACTCCTCCTCTGCATTTTTAGGGTGCCCCCACCCAATTTGCCTAGCATCAGTTACTCCAATCATGGTGGCACGATCTGTGACCAGCTTACAGCACAGCACAGCACTGGAGTCCCAGTGACATGGAAACCCTTGGCTAGTACCAGCAGTCCCTACAAGGAACAGGATAGCTTTAGGGGCAGTGGTTCAAGGATCAAGCTCAAGATTCCCAACATCGACATCAGGTCACTTGGCCACAGCAACTAAAGCTGAGGACTGGATATACTGTGCGTGCACAGACTTGTATGGAAATCCCAGTGGATTCAAAGGGACAAACAAAACGTGTTTAGGCATGAATATTTCATACCCACACAAAAATGTGGAGTGAAGCTGGGGTGACATCATTTTTTCCCTTCTGTCAAAAGTGCCCCACTGCTGGCTTATGAGAAAATATATGTAAAATCTCCCAACAATCAATCATTTAATATTCATCCTATTTCAAAATGCCATTTAGTTTTTTATTAAAATGAACAAAAAGAAAACCTGATTGCATTTACACACACAAAAAGAGTAGATATGAAATCCAGGAAGTTTTTTGCTCTACAAAGCATCTGATATGGATGCATTTTTTTTAATGAAGCCACCAGACTCCACATCCTTTCTGCACACTCACATCTCTCCTCAGCCTTTGTTCTGGCCCAGTGCATAATAAATAGCTCATCACTGTCTAAATCAACAGATGTCACCAGCCAGAAGAGAATATGTGCCAAGTAAGCAAGACCAAGTATTCATTTATGATTTGTAAATGCACAGCACCACTGTAGCCTGCAACAGCACTGGAACTGTACTGATCAAGCATTCGTCCTGAGAAATATCATGCACGATGGTTGCAAATATTCAGGCTGATTACAGGCCTTTTGAAGGTCTGTTACCAAGTGTCTGTGATGAGTGTCACAGACTGCTATTTTGTTTGCTCACTTGTGCTAAAGTTATTCACATTCCTCTAATTTGCACTGTTATGTTTAGGATCCACAACTGGATATCCCACCATGCGCTCTTAACCTTTGAAGGCAATTGGGTGATTCAAATTCCTTGAGCAGGCCTTTCTCTTAATAGATCAATTTCTCTCGTGGGCAAACACAAACACACACTCTATTACATGTGGTAAGACAATCATATCAATTATGATTTTTGACAAATCATTTCCTTTTTTAAAATGGTGACATTTCATATAGTTTGGGATGCTCTTTCCAAACTGCATTTAGTTTCAAGGTTCTCTAGAAGAATCTTACCCTCTTCAGTGCCTTTATACAAAAGCTGGATCAGAATGAATTTTCAGGTAGTATGAAACTGTATGAAACTGACCTTCTCAAAGCTAGTGCAGGGTAGTTTTGGACTGCATGTGAAGAGACTTGGATTCAAATCACCACTTAAACCATACAACTCATGGGCCGGTTAGCCTCTCACAGCACTAACTTTCCTCACAGGACTATGGGTGGCGGGAATGGAATAATCCCACCCATGTATACTCCCCTCATCTCTTTGGGATGAGATAAGATTAAGGAATTAATGAATGCCCTTGCTTCTCTTATGTCTGTGCCCTAATGAGAGCCTGGTAGACAGCTTCACTGTGTTCTTGGTTTCTATAGATAGCAACTATACCGAAAGGGAAACAGTCACCATGTAATGGAACATGAGTACTCTCTGAAAGCTCCCCTTTTTTCAAATTGTATGCCACTTTGCTGACTGATATTCAAGCTGCACACATTAACACGAAGAAGAACTCAAAGTAGTAGCACAGAGGAAAACACCAGGTTACTACAGTAGAAAATCAAAGAGGTATAACAAAAATAACATATAAAAGAAGCTAAAGTGGAAGGGGAAAAATCAGCTATCAAATGCACAATTTGGACAGACTTTGCTCAATACTTTTAAAAACGAAGTAAGTTTGCATCCTGAGCAAACTTCAAAGGACGGCGGAAGACAGGAGGGCCTGGCGGGAACTGGTCCATGGGGTTGCGAAGAGTTGGACTCGACTGTGCGACTGAACAACAACAACAAAAGTTTGCATCAGGTAAACATCTATGCAGAGTTAATTCCACATACAGTGAGCTACCACAAAGGGCCTCATGGGTGTCTTATCCATTAGGCACAGTAGGGACAGTGCCTAGGGCCCACGATACTTTTAGGGGCCCAAAAAAAGTACTTTAATTTCTTTTAAAATCAGAAGAAAAAATGAACTTTTAGGGTCAAAGAAAATGTTTTAATCTTTTTCTCACATCAGAAAAAAAATATGAAATTTTAGGGCCCAATTAAAAAAATTAAATTTTGCCTAAAACGGGAAAAAACCAAAATGCTGAAGTATTTAAAGTTATATCAAAAATACTTCTAATATTGATATTATTATGGCAGGAGCTGCCCACGAAGGCAAAAGTGCCTAGGGCCCATGAAAGTCATAATGTGGCCATAGAGGGCCTTTCTCTGATAGGGACGTGCCTTGGTTCTAAAGTCAAAGAAAGCCTAAGAAAGGCCTCTGAAAATGACACCAACAGCTACACAGACCCATCTAAGAAAACTTTGCTACTCTGAACCCCCTTAAACATATGAAGCTGCCTTAAACTGAGCCAGATCATTGATCTACAAAGTGGCAGGGGCTTTCTAGGGTCCCAGGTAGGGGTCTTTCACATCACTTCCCAGATGATTCTTTTAGCTGGAATTGAACCCGGGACCTTCTGAAAGCAAAGCAGGTACTCTACTACTAAGCTACAGCCTTTTGCATATTATGTCAATACTGTGTGATGCTAGAGCTTGTGTTAATGAAAGGACACTCTGCTTTTATGTTTTTTAAAACATTTTGGCTCCTTTGGCATGCGATATATTTGCCAGCTACGTACATGTTTCTAAAGCGCTCCCCCCCCTTCAAAATATCATAAGATGACTTGTGATGAGTTGTCCTGAATCAATAACATATGAAGCTGCCTTAATCCAATGACGCTGCCTTGTATCCAAGGACGATATGAAAGAAGTCTCAGCATCAGTCTGAATCTGGCTTTGCAAGAAATACAATACAAAGAGATCCAGGGCAGAAAACACCTTCAGCTGCGCTGTGGTTTTATCTTGTTTTATTTTCTTTCAATTCTATAATACAGTCAAAGAGATCCAGGGCAGAAAACACCTTCTTGTTTATCTTGTTTTATTTTCTTTCAATTCTTTAGAAGTCCAAGCAGTCCAAGATGTTTTAACTGCCCGTAATTTGGAGTAATTAGTTTGATTTATATGCCTCAGATGACCTGAGCCTGAACTTTAGTTACACATATTCATTAATTACAAGCTGAATACTTGGCTCTGATACCTCAGTATCAACACTTTGAAAATGCTGAGACTCACACAACGCAGCCTCCTCTAGAAGGATTTTAAACTCAGGCTTAAAATGGGGGAAACCAAAAGAAGACCTTCAGCCTCTCACTCTCCACCAAAGTCTGTAAAACTATGAATAGATGAACTCCTTTGAAAAGAACTAGTAAGTAATATTTCATCTCATTCTTCCCCAAATATGTTCAAGGTGCTGGATACTGAAGAGGAGCCTTCTAGGCAGCGAATAACTGACTCCCACGCCTCTGGGAGAGCAGGAAGAGCCAGGCCCCTAAAAGGGTCAGCGCCGACTCCCCTGCAATCGCCCCCCCCTGAAATGTCTCCCCTGGAAGGTGAGGAGCCAGGCATGCAACCTCAAAAAGACTTTGTTAAAATTTATAGGGGACCATTGCCTTTTAACAGGGGAAACGGTTATAGCTATTTTCAGGGCTTTTTTGGTAGAAAAAGCCCAGCAGGAACTCATTAGCATAATAGGCCACACCCAATAGCAGAAACTCATTAGCATATTAGACCACAGCCCTGACAGCACAGCTCATTAGCATATTAGGCCACACACCCATGTTACCAGAAGTGTGGTCATCCAGCCACGCCCACCTTTTGCTTCTTATTCTGTTGACTTTG
>NW_015163116.1:596730-617335 GCF_001447785.1 Gekko japonicus | reverse complement strand
TTGTAGCAGGAACTCCTTTGCATGTTAGGCCACACACCCCTAATGTAGCCAATTATAATGCGTTTCTGCTGTTGGGTGTGGCCTATTATGCTAATGAGTTCCTGCTGGGCGTGGTCAACTTTGGAGCCAGCCGGAACTCCGTTCCTGTGCGTTCTTGCCCAAAAATAGCCCTGGCTATTTTTCAAAATCTTAACAGCATTTTAAATAAGCTATAGCCAGTCACTGCCATATTTTTTGTAAAAGCCAGTGTCACATGGCAGTTAAAATGAGCTGCTAGTGAGGCTAAGAGGTGCCTACAGGAGCAAACAGTTTGAAATCTCACCTCAGTCAAACTCACTGGGCAGCCTTAAGACAAGCACTTCCTCCCAGATTCAGCCCCCTCACCCTCACTGCTCTACGTGCTATATGGTGGTGATACTAATAGTAATTGGAAGAGCAAGGACATCAGCCTAGCAACCAGATGCAGATTAGTCTGTGCTATTGTGTTCCTCATAGCAACCTATGGACCATGAAGAAACAAGACAGGAGGAAACCTGACTCATTTGAACTGTGGTGCTGGAGAAGGCTCCTACGCATTCCTTGGACACCAAAGGTGACAAACAAGAAAGTATTGGCGCGCATAAAACCAGACATGTCATTGGAAGGAAAAATAATAAAACTGCGACTGACTTATTTTGGCCATGCCATGTGGAAGAACTCACTAGAAAAAGCAATTATGCTTGGATTGGTTAGCGGCAAAAGGAAACTGGGACGCCAAAGAACACGGTGGCTAGACACCATAAAAGTGGACACCAGCCTGAGCATGGAATGACCCAAAGAAACAGTACAAGATCGGAAAACGTGGAGAGAGTTGGCCCATAGAATCACCAATAGTTGGGCACAACTGAATGGCCAACAACAACAACTCATAGTAATAAAATATCAAAATAGCAATTGAATGCAAATCTGAGGGTGGGGATCTTTCCTGCAGAATCAGGACAATAGAAAAGGTCCAAGTAATCAGGTGAAGGACACCTAATGGATTAAGGGGTTGCAAATCTACTATGTACATAAGTGCCATCAAGTTACAGACGACTTACAGAAATCCCAACCAAGGACTTTCAAGGCAAGCAAGAAGCAGAGGTGGTTTGCCATTGACTTCCCTAGCAGCAGAGCTTTCCTTGGTGGACTCCCATCCACTTACTGACCCTGCTTAGCTTCTGAGATCTGATGTGATGGGACTCTACCGAGCCACGTCCCTTCCCTGCATGTCTAATGCTTGAACAGGAAAAAGAACAGATGGACACCCCCCCCCCCAACTGGTGCAACTGTTTGTTTTGGACTGACTACTGAATAGTCATAGTCATGGGTAACCATTTACAGCTTGGATGGCCTAGTTACACAGCACAGGTGCCACAAGTTCCTGGCATTCCGGCTCAGAACTGGACGGCCTGGCCATGTGACAGTCAAAAATATGCTCCCTATCTTTCTAGAGTGGTGTCACTACCTCCTCAGCTCACTAGGTTAGAGGCAGTCCACAACACTGGTGGGTGGCGGCGGGGGTTATCTTGTTAAGGCGGGGCAGGTGGCTTTTCACAGGGTTTCAGAAGTAGGTGAAGAAGTAGCCATTAGGTCAGACCAGTGGTCAATCTAGTCCCAGCATCCTGTTTCACATAGTGGTCTAACTAAGGTCTTGTCCCCAAAAAGCTTTTGTACAAGTAAGCAACCTCTTTGCTTCTTTCCTGTTTTGGACAGGATTTGTGACAAAATTGTCCAAAAACAACAAAAAAAAGCAGGCTTCTACCTACAGAGAGGGTTTTTTTTCCTCTTCACAAAGTCAGACATGAGTCTCTTGGCCCCATATCCTCTTTTAAACATAAAATATACACCAGGGATACCCAGCACAGTGCCTGTGGGTGACTTGGTGCGTATCAGTACCTTTCCTGCCACCCACCAAGTGTTTTTAGAAAGTGGGTGGGGCCAGATGAGGCATTTGGCCAGCAAGGCTTCTAAGGGGTCATGGGAGGTATGACTGGTTGTGCAGCCACTTCAGCAGCAGCTGCCACAACACCACAAGGATCTTCACCGTGTGACCGTGACCGTGTGACTGCCTGTATGGGCAGGCTCCACTTCCAGCAGCAGCCATTTTGTGGCTGTGCCCACCACCCTGTGTGAGAATTCCAAAGGTGCCTGCAGGCTCAAAAATATTGGCAATCCCTGATAAACACAACTACAGACTTCCAGAAAGAAACTGTATGAACAACAGCTGTTAGCTGAATTCCTCCTGTGTCTTTAAGACATTTTCCACATTCGCTCCTCCCCCCACCCTTCCTCCGAGGACAGAAAGAGCTCTTCATAGCAGACCTCCTAGTGAGTTAGTCTTTCTGCAGGCCCATTGTGCTCCAATTCTATGCAAATACAAACAGTGATTATGTTTGCATGAAGTTCTGATTGCTGGAAATGTTTGGATATTTCACTAATCATTTAGCTCATAAGTCGCCTTGTATTTACCAGCAACAGGGTAATTATGGAGTATACACTGGAGATAATCTGAATTCTAGCTCGTAGGCAGAAAAATATCATTTTATTTTAAAGTAGACGCTGTGTTGATATTTTTGCAACCTCACTGCTTTTCTTCCACTTTGAACTGTCTGTTTCCTGCATTTTTAGCAAAAGCACCATCACAAGGAAGAACCACTGATGAAAGGGAAAGAAGCTGAATTTACAAGATCTTCATTAGGTATCATGATTGATTTCTGGTAGATGATTTCAATCTCAATGGATGATGACAGAATAATATTTAGACAGCACAGTTGCGTGTTCAAAACATAAGTTATTTCAGTAATCCTTATGAGAACCCTGTTGGGTAGGAAGCTGCTATCTTCAATGCCAAGAGATAATGGCTTGCCCACAACCACCTAGCACATGGCCATTTATATTTAAGCAGCTTTGTGTATGTGTTGGGTGATGGGTGTGTAAATGTTTCTCAATGATCAATCTTTTATAATCTCTCCTCCTTCTCACTGGTGGTGGAAAGTGCCCTCAGTCACAGAAGATTTATGATGACCCTGTAGGGGTTTCAAGGCAAGAGATGGACAGAGGTAGTTTGCCATAGCTTGCCTCTGCGTAGAAACCCTGGATTTCTTTGGTGGTCTCAACCAGGGCTGACTCTATGAACTGCTAAGATCTGATGAGTTTGGAGTAGCCTGGACATCTGGGGCAGGGCTCCTACGTATGACGTTGAGCGTGTTTTTTTTCCCAGAAATCTGCAAGGTTGGAGGGGAGTACATATTTAGGTTTGCATATTATTTTGAGTCGTTTCAATCCTGTCAATGTCAGGATTAGCTAGGGTTCCCAGTTCCCGACCCAGAGACTCTGCCTCCTCCTCTTCTAAAAGCAGCTCCAAAGCAACAACAGAGATTGAAGACATACTTCTGGGATACTTTGCTTGCAAAGAGATAAAACTGAAGTCCCTTTCAGGGCTGCAATGTTTAGTCAGTTAACTGATTCAATCAATCAATCAGAAGCCTTTTGACAGATAAATCAGTCTGCAATATTATTAAAAATTTTTTTTAATATAGTTACAAAACCCGTAGAAGTCAGGTACCATCACAGAAGAGGTATTCTCAATTGTGTGAACACAAGGGAATGCCTCTAAGATACATGCTTCATCTATAGTGTTTACCTGCTTCAGAAACATTGTTTTAGTCATATGGAAATGTGTGCTGATTTAAAATAGCCTACAGAGGAGTTAGAAGGGCATAACTCTGCTTAGGGCTGCACTAAGATAAAGGTTCCCTTGCTCGAAAGCCAGTCGAATCCGACTCTAGGGTTGCGGTGCTCATCTCCGTTTCAAAGCCGAAGAGCCAGCGCTGTCCGAAGACATTACCGCGGTCATGTTGCCAGCACGGAACGCACGGAACGCTGTTACCTTCCCACTGAAGTGGTACCTATTTATCTACTTGCAATTTCTTGCTTTCGAACTGCTAGGTTGGCAGGAGCTGGAACTAGAGACAGGAGCTCACTCTGTCATGGGTCTCAAACTGCTGAACTACCGACCTTCCACAGCCTGCAGTTCAGCGTCTTAACCACTTGAGCCACCGCAGCTCCTGCCCGTTAAGTAATTCAGACTCATACAATTAATCACCCTCCACCTGTATATTCACCTACCATGTCCGCAGGAAATCCATCTTGGCTTGACAAAGAAGTATGCTGAGGTTCTGTTCCAAAAATCTCCAACAGTCTCTCCCCCCCCCCAAACTAGTCAGCTGACTTCAAAAACAACACCATCAGAATTTCTTTGTGTTGTTTCTTTTCCTTTAAAAGCCAGACAGTGAACTCAGAGGTGACCTAGAAAGAGAAAAAAATGTGGATGAAATCAAATTGTATCACAGTAAAGTTTTACCAGCTATGAAAGCATGCAATAAGGAAAGGATGGCTGTTCCACATTGGAAGCTGATGCTGGTGGAACACACAAACACTTCCTAGCTTTCAGGATCGCCACAATTCTGGGGGTAACTTGAGGATTTTCCTTTACAAACTATCAATTCAAAACCTTTATTGGCATGGATCAGAATCATAAACAGTCACCCTTCAGTTCATGGATTTAACACACAGCTTCCTCATTATAAGGCAGCTACAGAAATTAGCCACCGCTTCAATAACCACTGTATTTTGTGAAGCCAATAAACGGTACAACATTCTGTCATCTGATTGTTTGACATCTTTCTTAAGTATGGCTTCTAGATAGACTGCCCGAATGTCATCATACAAACTACAGTGGAGGAATACGTGTTCGATTGTTTCAATCTCCTCTGAATCACAATCACAAAACCTAACAGAGTAGGGGATTTTCTTAAATCTTCCTGCTAAAACCGCAGAGGGGAGCACGTTAAAGCGGGCCAGTATAAATGCTCTACGCAGCTGGGGAGAAGTCAAATCCGATAAGTATTGTGCAGGGGTGTTGATTGGAAAACGTGCCCATCTTAAAGGGGAGCATCTACCAGAAGCCAAGGCTCTAAGCTCTTGCATCTCAATATCAATTAATCTCTGTCTGAGCAGGGCAAAGATGTGTACTTCAGATAAGGACATCATATCAGCTTCACAAACTAAATATTCTTCTGCTGAAAAATAAATAGCCAAGAACTGAAGGCAGACAGATCTTCCCTTTTTCCAATATAGCCCAGATGGTCAATAGAACACTTATTCCAGACCAACAGAAGTCCACAGCTCAAAAATGTCTCTTATTCATACCACTTTATCTGCCAGCCCTGTCCTTATTAATTCACCATCATTTTGCTGGGGACATTCTTTCAGCCTTGCATCTAAGCTATGAGGGGCTTCAGACCTGGGAGAACACAGGAAACATAAGTCACTTCTCCACACATCTCCATAACCGTTAAAAGAGAAATGTTGCATTCCCTTCCTCGTGCGGAGTACAGTTGTAGGATCTTGCACATTTCCTCTAGAGAACTAAACCACTATGAACATTCTTCTAACATTTGGACCCCTCAGTTCATCAGTGCTCACTTAGTGGTAGAACATGTTTAGCAGGGGGCTCTGCTTAACACGTGACACGCTCAGAGAGACAAGATTTCTTGGACACCTGCACTGAAAGCAGCCCGAAACCCAGAGCGACACTTTCCATGACACACTGAAGCAAGGGACAGCCAAAGCAATTGTCAACAGGAGCAGCAGCTGTGAAACTGCCAGGCAGCTGGGCTAACCTTCTGAACCTGCAAAAGATTTGTTAATAAGCTTACTCAACATTCCTTAGCTTATGCCTGTGTGGTTGTGAAGAATTGTTAGGGTCATTTCAACACATCAACCAGGTGCTTTTTCTAAGGAGGAGAAGAAACGAAAGGGGTGGGGGAGAGACACAAATATTTGCAATGGGCTGTACTGAACCAAAGTTGTGCTGATTCTGTTCTGTGCTATTTATGCATCATCAGCATCATAATTGCCCAGGATACCTCTGAAAACAGCCAGGTTTCACAGTGGCATTTGAAAATGTTTATTTATTCTTCTTTGCCCATTGTGTTTCAGAGAACTACAAACTTGGATCGACCATGGGAGCTTAAAGATTTATAACAGAGGAATACAAAAGTGACCAGTTCTCCTTTATTTTGAACAGCTGGATCTCATTAGAGCTCTTTGTTCTGACTCAAAAATCTGCTATAGGTGTGAAAGCTTCAATGAGCTTCCGTATTCACTTGAACAGAAGCTTCACATTTGCAGGCGTTCCATGTCATCTGACAATCTCCCTTATAAATAAAAGCCGAATGGTGGTGGCACTTCTCTAGAACATTCCACACGCTCCAAAATCAGTTCGCTCTCTGATCTGTCATTCAGAGGGTCTCCCTATCCACTGGCTGCTTTGCCTGAGTCCTGCCTCCAACATTCTAAACATTTTGCTGTTCCCCTCCCCCCCCATAGCCAGTCAGAACACGAGGTTATTTGCATATGCAGCCTCATTGGCCTTTGCCTCGGAACACAGAGGTTGTTTGCATTTGCGACTTGATTGGCTTTTGCCTCTAACATTTTAAACAGTTTTCTGTTCTGAGGTAAAATGTGTCCAATCTCCAGGTGAGGGCTGGCGAGCCCTCAGAATTGCAACTGCTTTCCAGATGGCAGAGATCAGTTCCCCTGGAGAAAATGGTGGGCTCTGTATCCTTATATGCTGCTGAGGTGGCCCCCATATTGACAGCCAATGTGACGTAGCAGTCAGGGCTTCAGAGCACGGGAGAGGCTACAGGTGTGTGTGTGGGGGTGGAAAGGTGAAGAGTGAGGGGGAAATAAAGGTAGGTTGATGGTTGGCTGGAAAGGAGATAGGGTTGCCAACTCCAGGTGGGAAATTCCTGGAGAGGTGAGGGATGGAGCCTGGAGAGGGTGAGGTTTCAGGATGCATGGGACCTCGGACAGGTACAAAGCCATAGACTCCACCCTCCAAAGCAACTATTCCCTTCTGGGGAACCATCGTTGCCAATCTCCAGGTGAGGGCTGAAGATCACTCAAAATTACAACTGTTCTTTGGGTAGCAGAGATCAGTTCCTCTGGAGAAAATGGGGGACTCAGTGTCATTATACCCCGCTGAGGTAGCCACAGCAAATTAACACTGAGTGACCAAGGCCGGGGCACCCGCCCAGAGCCTCTTTCTAGAGGCTGTTGTATTTATTTCCACAACGGGCCTTTTTCCTAGGGTACATATAATTCTGGAATTATATAACTTCATATAACTTCAGAAAGAGATAGCAGAATCTCCTTATCTCAGGTAACTACAACATGTCACTCCAGTTAAATGGACGCCTTTGTTCACTAGGACTGTTGGGCTTCCCATCGGTTCCTGGGAGAAAAAAACAAACTGTCCGCATTGTGTGCAATGTGATGTCACTTCCTGGGAAAACCTGGAAGTGGCATCACATAGCTTTTCAGAATCACCCAAAACTCTATATTTTTATCATAGAGTTTCCAGCTATTCCTAGAATCACATGATGTCATGATGTGCCCCCCATGTTTCTGCGAGTTGCCAGACTTATACAACCGTATATTTATAATATTCCTAGGTAAATATTTATGATTGTAGTATTGGTTACAGAACCTGAACAACGGATATAGCAGCACAGTAGATGAATTAGAAAGTGCTCTTAAATACACAACACAAATAAACTTACATGGTCTGCCCTTAAAGACAACTTGGAAACTACTGTTGGTACAGAATGTCATGACCTGGCTATTATCGGACACCAAGTGGAATCTGTATATCATTCCCTTTCTGCAAACACTCCACTGGTTATAGATTTGTTGCCAGGTTCAATTCAAGGTGCTAGCTATCACCCACAGCATTCAAGGCATCAGACCCACATACCTGCAGGACCACCTCTGCTGCTCTGTTCCACTGCATCAGCCCCACTTATCTGAGCAAAGCCTCCTGAAAGTGATACCTTGCAAACAGGTAAGATTGGCAACTGCCCATTCACGCACATTCTCTCGCACTCTCTGTTCACCTAATAGGCCAGCTACACTCCAAATTCTGCTAGGGATATTAAAATATTGAAATGTTGTTTCATACTCAGACACTGATCATACCTTCTCTCCATCTGAAGCAACCTGAAGGACTTATCCAAACAATCACCTCAAATTTATTTAGCAGATTTATCTCTCACTCTTCTTCCCAAAAGCTGGGGTTTCTTTTAACCCCATTGCTACCATGACAGTGAAATAAGACTGAGAAATGTTTAGCTGCCCAAGGACAACCAGTGAGATCCATGGCTGAGCAAGAATCTGAACTCAGGTCTTCACAGTGCTATTCCAACACAGAATGTCTTTATGAGTCAAGATACAATTCCATGCTAATTTCAGAAAAACACATTTCCCCTAGATTTATGTCTGGTGGTTAACATGAATGTAGAGGAAGATGTTTGAAGAGGAGAATCAATAGGAGGATGCTTTGACCTTCCTGTGCCCCCTGACCCTGCCCTGCAAATGGCCCCACCCCTACTCTGTTTTTCTCTGCAGTCAAATTTGGCTGTGGAAAAACCAGTTTTCTTACAGGGCACATAGAGCATTTGCAAGGTGGACTTATTCATTCATTTAGAACTCTTTAATGATGCGACTCCAGGGAACCTGCCCGAGGTGGCTTACAAAAGGAAACATAATAAAAACAGTTATTAATTAAAACCCAACAGTAAAAGCCCAGTGAGAGCATAAAAACACCGAGCCACTTAAAATAAATGTAATGGTTTCCAGGCTAAAAGCCCTGTAAAAATTTTGTTAGAAAAAATATCAACCCCTTCATTAAAACACAGAAAAGTTTTGGCCTGGCACTTACAAAAAATAGTGGAGAAAGTGCCAGGCAAGCCGTAAAAATTTTGTTAGAAAAAAATATCAACCCCTTAATTAAAACACAGAAATGTTTTGGCCTGGCACTTAAAAAAAATAGTGGAGAAAGTGCCAGGCAAGCCTCAAGAGAAAGGGCTTTCCATAGGCAAGGTGCCAGTACTGAAAAAGCTCTGCCTGTGGTTGGCATCCGCCTCTCTTGAAGGCGAGGGTACAGAGAGCAGGGCTTGTGAAGCAGACCTTAAGTGGTGGGCTGCACGATATCGGAGGTGGTGGGTTGCTGGATGAGTTCAAAACCCCCTCTTGCCCACCAGTTCTCCCCTGCATATGCTCCCTCCTCCCTGGTCTAACCCTGGCATTAAAAGGAAGGCAAACACAGGATTAAGAACTTCATGCTTGGCTTCATAACACGGAGCATCATCCCAACTCTCAAAAGTCAATATCATGGTCTGCACCCAACATGTAACCAAAGGGAAAAGATGGCCTGGCTGCTGTTTCTTCTGCATTTTTATTTAAAGTCTGGCCAATATACACTCCTTTGCTTGGGAAGGAAAACACTTGGCCTGCTCAAATGAAAACCACATGGGAGATGAAACAGAGCAGCCACAAGGCAAAGCCTTCCTTCTGCCTCATAAGGCCAAGCCAAAAAGTCTCCTCCGGGCAAAGTCTGAAGATTCATTTCCAGGGATGAAGGTTCCCATTGTCTGGAAAGGCCAGAAAAAGCTCTGCCTCCCACATACTATACATTTGTTCAATCTTGCTAAGCGGAAAAGGTGGAAAATATTTAGAGGCTGTGCATATCAATTCTACAATTTCATAAATGGAAAGAGACTTCACCATTAGTTTAGAGAAGCAGAAAGGCAGAGAAAACAAACACAGACACTGAAATGGGACAAATGTATATTAGAAATCAGGCCCACTGCTGTTTACGCCATTGGCACTAAGGAGAATTGCTAAATGGGTGCTTGCCAGGGCTTAATTTGAGTCAGAACATAGTTCTGATGCCAGAGTGTAAGAACTCATGTTCCCCAGCCAACTAGTGTTCCAGACATTACATAAGAGTGCATTTGAGCATGTGCAGTGTGTTTCCTCTCAACACAACCAACTTCTGCACATCTGTGGCTAGCAATTTAGGACCAGGGAAGAGAAGAAAGTGTGGGAAAATAACTTTTACTTTATGGGTCCAGTGGGAAAATAAATTTTATTGTACTTCATTTGAAGATCCCTATGCATTCTGCACAAAGCTTTGTCAGGGGATCTGCAAGTAACCATCTCCCAGAGTGTTCCCATTGTCCTAAGGCTGTAGACTTTCATTTTTCTCTTTCTTGAGTCAGCATTGGTGCAGCCCTCTTTTCTGCACTTAGCAGTTTCCATGTCAAGCATTCCTCCTCCCATGAATTTCATTGGGGGAAAGTATGTATTCAATCCTCCCACTGAAGTCAACAGAACTTAATGTTCAACTTAGTTTGGTTCCTAGGCCCAAACCTATTTTCATTTGATGTTAATCAGTGGCAAATTTGCCAAGATTTGCCATTTCTAAGAATATTTATTAGGGGGTAGGAAGGAAATGGGTAGAGCCCATAAGGGCTGTGACTGACAATTTCTATCCTGCACAACAGATTGAAGACTATCAAGATCAGAATAGGTGGTGAAGCCTCAAACAGGGAGTGCTGCAATAGAGTGTGGCCCATGTTACCTTTTCTTTTGATGGTATCTCCCCTCCAGAAACTGGCTCAGTGGTATTATGGGAAAATAACTATCAGAAAAGCTATCAGACCAGTCTTAAGTCAAACACAGACACACTCCCAGAGTGCATGATCTGCCAGTACTAATAGCCTTGCAAGAATAATAGTGAGAGAAACCCAGCTAACTGCCATCAGCAGAAGAGTTTGGGATGTTCCCGACAAAATGGACCTCCTCGAAATGGACTTCACCAGTTCCTGGATGGAAGACAGCTGAGAGTTCTACAGAAACCACTCTAAGCTTTCTAAAGGAAGCATAATCAATAATTCTGGACCAACACTTTTGACTTTGCTAATCTAAGAAAAATTTGCCAAATAAGAATAAACAGAACTCTTGTTCACAAAAAAGGTACATTTTGAAAGAGAGGAGACTGAGACCCACTAGTTGTTAAGGTGTTCAATGTCACATGATGCGTACAAGATAAATCCTAATAGTCACTTTGAAGTAAGTACCACAGAGATCAAAAGGTCCTTGGTCTGAGATGATAGGATTAGGATCAGGCTGCAAGACACACTTCCCTTTTACTCAATTTATTCATTCCTTTTGCAACAATGCTTCATTTATTCTTCCTACCCATTTTCCTCCTCTAAGATCTTCTTCACGCTATTTCTTTAGCCAAGACTGGAAACAGACCTGATCCAACAACAGTTTTGACCTAAAATGTTGAAGATGGAGTGATTTCGTCTAGGATGTACATATTCATTTCCTTCTCCCCTCCTCATAACATCTCTGATCAAGAAAGTCTTGCAAAATTTTGAAGCACTACAAAAATGTGCAAGACCTGTGAATGGAGACACTAGTGAGAAGATTGCATGCCTACTGTTGGCAACAATAGCTCTAGTACAGTACAAACACAGAATCATAGAGCAGGAAGGGGCCATATGGATCATCTAGTCCAACCCCCTGCCCAATGCAGGACCAGCCTAAAGCATCTCTAACAAATATTCGTCCAGCCTCTTCTTGAAAGCTGTCAGTGAAGGGGAGCTAACCACCTCTCTAGGCAGCTGATCAATACCCCCCTCATCCATATTCAGTCCCCTCTTCAGATCTCCCCCAGCACATCCTACCTTTTCCTCCATTGCCTCCATCCCTTCCTCTCTAGAAAATCTCTAATGCCCACTATACCCCCCAAAGCTTCACTCAAGTGCTCAAAAATAAATGTCCCAGATGCAGCAACATCTAGTATACATTCCCGGGGTCCTAATGTTAAAAGCAGCAATAACAGTATAATTCTGTGCTATGGCTCAGTCCTGGAACATCCTTTCTATACTAGAAATTGGGCTGGATGCACCTGAAGGACTAAAGAAGTGGGTTGTTTGCTGTTTTGACTGGATCTCACTTGCACAGGTGCTCAGCAACACACCTTGACCTGGGAAAATGGGCCTTCTGAACTCTCTTGGTAATGGCTCTTTATAGCTATGGGTTCAACTCTCTGCATCAACTCAATCTAGCACTTCACGCATCTAGATCAAGATGGGCAGCCCCATTAGTCTGTCTGTAGCAGTAGAAAAGAGTAAGAGTCCAGTAGCACCTTAAAGATTAACAAATCCTTTAAGGTGCTATTGGACTCTTAATCTTTTCTACTTCATGCATCTGAGAGGCATCTGGCTGACAAAAGCTTATGCCTTTAGAAGTTGGTTAGTCTTTAAGGATGTTTTGACTGGAACAGACTAACAGGGCTACTTCTGCAGAATAAGAAAGAGTGTTGCTGATGATGTACAGAACAAAATCTCCCTCCAGGAAAATTTCAGTGCACTTGAAGGTTTCAAGCAATCTCTGTACAACAGGGATTAGTGAGGCTGCAACTTCCAGAAATGCTTGAGTCTTGCTCCTTTTTTTTTTTTTTTTAAAGCACTAGTAATAATTACCAACAACAAGTAATAATGACGAACCTGGTGTGAAAAACCTTCTGCCATTATAACAATGTGGTCTCATATAAGTTACTCAGAAATATGTCCTTCTGTATCCAAGGGGTTTGTGTTCAAGAAAGTGTGCCAAAGACCGCAGCTTCTGTCATTGGGTAGGAGTATGCATGGATAGCAGGAGGGGGAACTTGCCTGCCACTCATCTGAATAGTGAAAAATGTGAAATAAAGGCTTGTTTCTTTTATAGAAGGATGTATAATGCCAGAAATAGCCCCTTCTTCCAATTATCATACCCTCTATTTGTTCACCTGCTATGTTTTTCTGGAATCACTTCTAATAATTAGAGGTCAGGAGTCAAGCCATAAAAGAGTGGATGAGCAGAGTCTTGCATTTATGGACAATTCCGAGGCTTTAAAGTGGTCCCACATCAAACTCAGGACATTTAAATAAAATAGCTCCCCTGCCAACTTTTCCTTATCTTAAAAAAAAGTAATCCATATTTTAACTTGTAAGAGTTGCGATAACCTGGAAACCATTACCTGTAAGAGATGCGATAAGAAACTCAAGACAGAGACCTAGACAGCAGAATTTTTTTCCAGTTTGAGGTTAGTAAAATAACAAAATTGGTATACATCAATGCCACAGAGGACTACCAAGACTTCTGTTTAAGAATAAAGATTACCCTGAGGATTTAAGTAGAGTTTTGCCATCCATTACCCTGGAAGGAGAGGACTCTTCTTCAAATCGAGACTTCTAAACTTTTTCCACTCAGTCACTGGATTTCAACCTTACAATGGTACTAATGAAGCCTTGAAAACCCAGCACTTTGCAAATACCTAATCGAACCATCTACAAAGAACTACTTACAACAGACTAAACCCGTTTCATTTTGGGGGGAACCCCAACCCGCGCCGAAAGAAATATTAGTATTTTCTATCGTGCTATTATAGAACGTACTGAAATTTTAGCCTAACAGATGTACGGGGAAGGAGATATCTGGGGTTTGTTTTTTCCCCCCTACTGCGAAACGAAACAGGATAATTCTAAATTCCTCACAATTATCTTAAGAAGCAGGAGAAAAGACCCACTTGAAAAGTTCCGATTGCGATCAATATTCTCCCCTTGAGGCTATGCGGTGCAGAGCTTCGTCTTCCAAAGACGCTTTCCCGACTCCCCCCCAGCGGCCAACAGCTGGAGCAAAAAGGCTTCTTTTAATAGAAGGGGGGAGGGAACAGTCCCCGGAAAGTTCCAAGCGCTCCTTTGCAATCAACCCCACGAGTCCAGCCGCCGACCACACCGCTTACCTTCGCCCGGCCAGAATGGAACTGAGCAGTTACTAGCACAGCGCTCAAAGAAGAGGGGGGAAGGCAAGGGACTGTGAGCAAAGTGCTGAGCCAGAGTTTACAAAAAAAAAAAAGGCAAGGGACCGGAGACAATTTCGCAAGATTAAAGGAAAGCTCTTGGAAGGACTCGCTTGTCATGAGTAGAAGTGTTCTGGAGGGTTGTTCGATCGTAATCTTGGAAAAGCAAACGTTCCCCTGCCAGAAACGCTTACAGGGCTATGAGATGGGACATTCTGATAGATGACAAAATAACCAAACATATTAAAGACACACCCAAAACCAAAATCCCTCTTCTAGAAACAACTTTATAGAAAAATGCATACCTCTTGCCCTCCTTTAAAAACAATTTCTTGACTCAGATAAGAGATCTGGCACATGCTCTGAAACGTTTAGATCAATCACTCCATCTATTGATCGATGGATCGATCTAGCTATCTTCACAGTAAAAGTTTTTTTAGTCCTCCCCTTTTTAACATCCAATCTGATGAAGAGTTCTGCAGAACTCAGAAGCTCACAGACTGTTTTGCGCCATTTTTGTTGGTGTAAATAAAGGGTATTACACGGACTTGGGTTTTGTGTTTGTCTTTGAACTAATACAGCTACTTGGAATTTTCATCCAAACATAATATATATACATAATAATAACCACTATAACAATAATGACTTGTTGAAGTTCTGCATCTCTTGCTATGTTGTAACATCCTGTATCATGATGTCATTATCTTTGTCGATCTATGCTGAAGAAAATTATATATATATATATATATATAAGTTAAAAATAAGAAAAAAGTAGATGCCTTTAAAAAATTTCTCTAGAGAAAGATGTAGAAGTGACTGTCCTTTACAGGCAGTTCAGAACTGCTTCACACTAGACTGATAGACATTTTGATGAATTGAAATCTATGTATAGATTGTCACCTGTTATTACCCTGCACCCACACAATTTACATCATATGACTGCACTTGGCAACCATGGCTAATCACAGCTTTGTAATGAATTGTGTTCATGGTGGACCATCTTGTGGGATGATCTATCCACAGGATTCATAGTGCATTCCTAGCAATGTCATCTTGTTACATCTTTTACAAATATTCATTCATGCTCTACATATTGATATCACTATTTGCTCCCATTTGCAATATCATGAGATTAATGCTGGTAGCTACGGTTGCCAGGGAGTGGGTCTTGGGGAGGGTGGGTTTTGAGGAGGGACCTCAGCAGGGTATAATGCCATAAAGTCCACCCACCAAAGCAGCCATTTTCTCAGGAGAAATGATCTCTCTAATTCCAGGAGATCTCCAGGCCCCACCAGAAGGTTGGCAGCCACCTTAAGTCTACCTGTGGGCCTAACAACGTGCTATGTTTTAACCCATGTTCTGTCCAGGTCTGCATGATCCCTGTGTGTTTGCAAGTTCCCCACAGGAAATTCTATTCCCAAGCACATGGGGCCCAATCCACATAAGGGGAAAGCACAAGCATACTTCCCAGTGTACCATGGTTCCAGCCCAAACTGGGCTCCATGTGCTTGTGAAAACCACATTTGGCTAATAATTCTCATGGTGGACATAGTTAGGCACTAGAGTGCTTCCAAACTATCCTTATCCAATTTGCTCTCTAGATTTTGGAATTCTGAATTAATGTTCTTGTTTCCAAAGAACGCTAGATGATCCTCTATTCCAAAGAAGACTAGATGATCCTCTATTGCTTTCAAAAAACATAAGGGTTAGAGAGTGCTAAAGGAGGCTTCACCCTCAGAGGGTGCTCTTTGCTCCAGGAGGTGCTTCACAACTGAACAAGCAGATCTCCTTCAGGGCCATTTCAAGTGGGCAAATGGGGCACAGGGGAAAGCACAAGCATACTTCCCAGTGTACCATGGTTCCAGCCCATGTGCTTGTGAAAACCACATTTAGCTGATAATTCTCATGGTGGACATAGACAGTTAGGCACTAGAGTGCTTCCAAACTATTATTATCCAATTTGCTCTCTAGATTTTGGAATTCTGAATTAATTTTCTTGTTTCCAAAGAACGCTAGATGATCCAAAGAAGACTAGATGATCCTCTATTGCTCCATTTTTTAAAAAGTGTTCTGTTTTAACCCATGTTCTGTCCAGGTCTGCATGATCCCTGTGTGTTTGCAAGTTCCCCACAGGAAATTCTATTCCCAAGCACATGGGGCCCAATCCACATAAGGGTTTTGTTGCTCAGTCGCACAGTCGAGTCCGACTCTTCGCGACCCCATGGACCAGCTCCCACCAAGCCCTCCTGTCTTCTGCCGTCCTCTGAAGTTTGCTCAATTTCATGTTCGTTGCATCTATGACACTGTCTAACCATCTCATCCTTGGCCATCCCCGTCTTCTTTGACTTTCAAAAAACATAAGGGTTAGAGAGTGCTAAAGGAGGCTTCACCCTCAGAGGGTGCTCTTTGCTCCAGGAGGTGCTTCACAACTGAACAAGCAGATCTCCTTCAGGGCCATTTCAAGTGGGCAAATGGGGCACAGGGGAAAGCACAAGCATACTTCCCAGTGTACCATGGTTCCAGCCCATGTGCTTGTGAAAACCACATTTAGCTGATAATTCTCATGGTGGACATAGACAGTTAGGCACTAGAGTGCTTCCAAACTATTATTATCCAATTTGCTCTCTAGATTTTGGAATTCTGAATTAATTTTCTTGTTTCCAAAGAACGCTAGATGATCCAAAGAAGACTAGATGATCCTCTATTGCTCCATTTTTTAAAAAGTGTTCAAACATTGCACATGGCACTGGGCATGCAGATTTTACCAAAACTTTCAGTGCCTTCAGCCTTTTCGCCTCTCCCTCCCCTTTGTTACCAGTGAGCACCTTGATAAATGCTGCCAAAAAACATGTTTTGGCTGTGTCAAGATACTTGGTATTGGTCCATGTTATTTTAAAATCTTATTAGAATATAGGAAGATGTCAGGATATAGGGTAAATGTTTCAAAATCAGATTGGCTGGGTATAATTACACGTTAAACAGAAAAAGAAGAGAAATTGCTAGGGTGTTTGGTGCGTGCATGAAGGGAGACTTTCATACCATGACAACAGGTGGTTCCATGAGTGCTGTTTTTCAGGTGTAGTGCAATAAGTAGAAGATGTATTGCTCCCTCTTCTCCTGTTGGTCTCTTTGTACATTTTTGAAGCACCATTCAGACGTGATTAAGATATGCTTGAGGCCCTAAACCAGGCCCACTGGCATGGTGCCCATGGGCAGTATTAGGGTTGACAGGTCCTTCCTGGCAACCAGCAGCGGATGGGGGGGGGGAACTTACCAGGAGCAGGAGGGAGGCCCAGGATCTTTATTGCATGACTGAAGATAAACTGTGTACGTAAGCAAGAAAATATATTTAAAACAATATGTTCACTTTAAAAGGAATCCTGTTAAGCAGAGCTTCTGCCTGAAACGCTGAAGAGTTATACATTAGAATTCTACATAACTTCACTCTCTTATAGAGTGCCAGGTTCTGCCTTTCTGCTGGCATGGTAATCAACGGGCCTTTCCTGCAGCTTCTGCTGCATGCACAAAGCGTGGTACAATGACATTACCCAGAAGTGATGTCATTGCATCACAGACATTGTGTGGTGACACTCTAGTTTTTGGGCAAAACTCTATGGTTTGAGCCCGATTTTACCATAGAGTTTTGCCCAAAAACTAGAGTGTTGCCATGCGACACTGACGGTGTGATGACATCACTTCTGGGTGACATCTTTGTGCTGCATTTCGGGGCATTTGCGAGCTGGATTCCCCCTGCTGGCAAGCTGGCCAGCAGCAGGGAAGAGCCCGCAAAAGCAGAGGAGCCCCCACCCAGACCGGGGGGGCTGACAACCCTATTCCCTTACATTTTGCAGTGGCTGGCTCAATGTCCTGCAGCAGCCATTTTGTGGTGGCACCCACTACCTTGTGTCAGAATTCCAAGGTGCTCACAGACTCAAAAAAGTTGGAGACCCCTGCCCTAAGTGATGTCAAATTGCCCCTATTCTCTTTTCATAAGGGGCAGTGTTATATATTTGAATACATGTGAATCTGCAGTTGCGTTTCACTTGGCAGCTGATAATGCTGAATCTGAAGTTCTGTTGCATCTACTAGTATACTGGATAAGATTTGCCGCCAAAAAAGTCCTGAAACTCAGATGCGGTAAAACAGGTCCCGTTGTCGGACACAAGAGTGTCCGACAACCCGTGAGTTGCAAAAATGCAGCGCAGCACATTTATGACTGTGAGAGCAGTCATTTTGGACACTGGGATCACTTCTAGCCATTTGGAGTACGTGTCGACTACGATTAAAAATATCTGCCCCTGAAATGGGCCCATGAAGTTGATGTGTACTCTCGACCAGGGCCGGTGACTCTTTTCCCACTGCTGTACCGGGGCATGAGGGGGATCAGGCCGGGACAGCTGACACTCATGACATCTTTGTACCCAACTCTCGATGTCCAAGTCAATCTTGGGCCACCAAAAATAGCCCCCAGCCAATCCCTTCATTCGCACGATGCCAGGGTGGCATTCGTACAGCGCTTCCAAGACCTGGGTTCTTAACTTGTGGGGAACCACCACCCGATTGCCCCACAATAAGCAACCTTTGTGTACAGAGATTTCAAGTTGTCTTACTGCAAAAGGCTTGAATTCATCAGTGACGCGACCCACCGGCCATCCCCTCCACACCCAGTTGAGCATCCTGGCGATTGTGGAGTCTTTGGCTGAGGCGGTCGCAATGTCCGAGGCATGCATTGGAGGTTTGGCCAGTTCCTCGAGGGCCATGGCCTCGAATGCTGGTGCAGGATCCAAGTCCAGTTCAGGAAAGGGGCACTGGCTGAGGGCGTCTGCATGCCCCATGTTCTTTCCTGGGCGATGTTCCAGTACGTAATCGTAGGCAGACAAGAATACTGTCCAGCGCAAAATCCTGGCTGACAGTATGTTGGGTGTTTGCCAGTCAGGTGCGAAAATTCCAAGGAGGGTCTTGTGGTCCGTGGCCATCACAAAAGGTCTCCCGTAGAGGAAACCGTGACATTTTTTCACGCCAGCCACGAGCACCAGTCCCTCTTTGTCTACTTGCGCATAGTTTCTTTCTGCTGTGGAAAGCGTCCTAGAATAATACGCAATGGGCGCTTCACTCCCGTCAGCCATCACATGGCTCAAAACAGCCCCAACCCCATAAGGTGAGGCATCGGCAGCTAACACCAGCTGCTTTGACTCATCGTAATGTGTCAGTACTGCATCAGATGACAATAAAGATTTTATTGCATTAAAAGCACGGTTGTGCTGTGAGCCCCACTCCCACTTAGCCCCTTTGTTGAGGAGCTTGTGTAATGGTTCCGCAATGGAAGCTTTATGTGGTAGGAACGCATGATAGAAGTTAAGGACTCCCAAGAAGGACTGAAGTTCCTTCTTGGATCCAGGCCTTGGGGCATCTCTAATGGCTTGTACCTTACCTGTTGTAGGGTGTACCCCATCAGCATCGATCAAAACCCCCCAAAATTCCACTTTGGGCACTCCGAAGTGGCACTTCGATTTTTTTACCTTTAAATCTGCCACTTGGAAATGGCCTAATACAGCCCTGATGCGCTCCGTTAGTTTGTCTTCGGTTCTCCCGGCAATTAAAACATCATCAAACTAAGGTACCACCCCAGGTAGGTAGGTAGGTGGTAGCGCTTCCTCCAGGTCAGAGAAGTTGCACGGACACGCAGCCTTCAATAAGGCTGACATATATTCAGCAACCGTCTCGTTTGCCACCTGGGACTGCTTATAGAACGTGTGCCGACTAGTGATCTGCGATGGTTGTGGCGCGAAATGACCCTTCAGTTTCCGCTTTAGGTCAGCCAGAGACATGGCCTTGATTTCAGCTGGAGTGACCAGGGATTGAGCGACGTCGAATACCGCTCTCCCACAGGAACTGAGGAGCGTTGCCTTCTGCTGGTCCTCATCATTGATCTGGTTTGCCTGTAGGTGGAACTCGAAACTGGCGAGGTAATTGTCCCAGTCCTCAAGGTCCGGCTCGAATGCTTCATCACTGTTCAGGGTGCAGGCAATGGTACAAGTGCTGCAGCCGCTTGATCAGCCGGGTCTCGTTCTTCTGCCCTGGGTTCCTTAGGGGCTTCTTGGTTGTCCGCTGTTTTAACACAGACTGAACTTTATTCCACTTTAATTGTGATTAATAGCTAATAGCTGCTAATATTTACTGTTACGTACGAGACTCAACACAGCTAGTGAACAGTGAATCAGCTTTATTAACGAAGTCAGAAGAAATCAGAATGAGACAAAAACATAGAGCAACAGGCTCTCTTTTAAACAGTCCGGGCTTGGGTAGCCACACCCACTAGTCAGATATTAAGCAATCACTATTTACAGATAATGTCCAAACAGAGTGCTTCCCTCCAGAACATTGCGCAGTTCTGATTGGTCTATTTACAATCCTGTCTCAGAACTCAAGCTCATACAGATCTTAATACACAACAGGTATAAATCCAATCCTTCTCTAGAGTTGTCACCTCTGGGTTGGGAAATTCCTGGATATTTTGGATGGAGCCTGGGGTGAGTGGGGCTGAGCACAGGGAGGACATCAGCAGGGCAGAAGGCCATGGAGTCCACCTTCCAGAGCAGCCATTTTCTCCATGGGAAGTGATTCTATATTCTGGAGATGTTGTGATTCCAGGAGGTCTTCAGGCCCCACCTGGAGGCTGGCAACCCTATGACCAGGAGGCAGGAACTGCCTCTTCCCTTCCTTGTTCTTAGAAAAGACAAACGTAACTCTCACTCTCACTTTGTGGTTTTATCATTTTTACTGTCATCACACAAACCCCTTGCACAGATAGGTGCTCTTTCC
>NW_015163116.1:577973-595966 GCF_001447785.1 Gekko japonicus | reverse complement strand
GTCAACCAGTGGTGTAACAACCTGCCCCATTATTGCCTCCCAAAAAAACTGGTCAGAAATACACTTCCTCTTTCTGTGGAGGTTTATTTATTTATTTATTTTATTTCATTTATACCCCGCCCTCCCCGCATGCGGGCTCAGGGCGGCTTACACAGGCACAACAGTGCAAAAATATAACACATTAAAACAATTTAGGCACGCAAAGTCCAATAAAATTACACAATTAGCCACTTAAAACACAATTCAATCTTACAGAATGCATCGGTAGTTAAAAATACTCACTCATTATTCTATCTCATCGTGAGCTCAACAGAAAGGGGGGGTGCCATAGGCCAAGATGTCCCCAGTTGGCTAATCAGCCCACCCCGACGGCACTGTTCTGCAGTGCACGATGGTGGTAATAGTGGTGGCGGCGGCTCCTACTCAAAAGCCTGGCGGAAGAGCTCCGTCTTGCAGGCCCTGCGGAACTGTAAAAGGTCCCACAGGGCCGTGATCTCCTCCGGGAGCTCATTCCACCAGGTAGGAGCCGCCACTGGTTGGCCTCTTCCCACTTTTGCTAAAGAGGCTGCCCAAAGCAGTTGCCTGTTTTTGGAGCTTAATTAACACAGGAAATCATGGGTATGAGGATGAACCTCATAACTAGGGTTTCCAACCTCCAGGTGGTGACTAGAAGTCTCCTGGGATTACAATGGATCTCCAGGTGACAGAGATCAGTTCCCCTGGAAAAAATGGCCACTTTGGAAGGTGGACTCTACACCGCATTCGAAGTTCCTCCCTTCCCCAAACCCCACCCTCCTCAGGCCCCATCCCCAAAATCTCCAGGTATTTCCCAATCCAGAGCTGGCAACACTTCTCATAACAGATACACTCAAAAACAAGTTATCAAATGCCAAAAGATGAAGATTTTACATTTCATGGCCCTGGCCATAACCAATGCTGTGTGCATGCGTGGGTGGAGCAAGTATTTCCCTTCATGTCACTACCACTGCTGGAACAGCAGCTGCCTCTGAACTCACCATTGCCAAAAATAACGGGGTTTGTGAATTCAAGGGCAAGAGATTTGTGGGAAGAGATTTCTTTGGAGGAAGCATGGTGAGCTCACTGTAAAGTTGTCAGCATCCTGGAATTGCAACATCTCCAGACTACAGAGATCAGTTGCCCTAGAGAAAAATGCCAGCTTCAGAGGCTGGCTTCTATGGTATCCTGCTGAGGTCCCTCCCCTCCCCAACCTTGCCCTTCTCTGGCTCCACCCCCAAATCTCCAGAAACTTCCCAATTTGGAGTTGGCCATACTAGCTTTTTGAGAGGGTGTATGGCAGGGGTCCCCAATCTTTTGGAGCCTGTGGGCACGTTTAGAATTCTGACATGGCATTGTGGGACCAGTAACAAAATGGCTGCCACAAAAAGGCTGCTGCAAGACATGTAGCCAGGAACAAAATGGCTACTACAGCTTCTCTTCAGTAGCACAGTGCAGATCCTTGTGCTGTGGGGACAGCTGCTGCCAAAGCAACATTTTAAAAAAGATCTGCACAGCCAATCAAATCTCTGGTAGTCAATCAGAAGCCTTGCTGGGCAAAAGTTCTACCTGGGTTCACCCACTTCCTAGCCAGTTTGGCGTAGTGGTTAAGTGCACAGACTCTAATCTGGGAGAACTGGGTTTGATTTCCCACTCCTCCACTTGCAGCTGCTGGATGACCTCGGGCAAGCCATAGTTCTGTCAAAACTGTTCTCTCCCCCCATTCCCTCCCCTACCATTTTTTATGAATCAAACGAGAAATCTGATGTTTCTGTTGCCGTGTTTCTAAGTCCATTTCCCTATCATGACCACCATTTTAAAAACAAAAAAACCAAAACAAGAACCCTGCTGAAGTGGCCGTTCTGTGTCTCGAGCGCATCACACCTGTTTTCGTTGTTTGTTTAAATGTCGGCCAAACCACGATGAGCTTTGTTTTAAATGCTTGTTTCCTTACCAATGAAGCTTTGATTATGTATTTGTATTAATCTGACATTAATCTCAAGGACAGTGCTTGAAAGAGCTCTCTCAGTCCCACCTAATTCACAGGGTGTCTGTTGTGGGGAGAGAAAGTGAAAAGGTGTTTGTAAGCTGCTCTGAGACTCCAAGTGTAGGGCAGGGTTTAAATCCAATCTCTTCTTCTTCTTTAAAAACACTAGGTGGTCACCAGAAAACATGTTGGTGGGCACCATTGTGCCCGTGGTCATCCTATTGGGGCCCCTGGTGCATGGTGTTTCTGGAGAGTGCCTAAGAATTATGAGAACTTTCCTAGAGGGGGATTCTTTCATTGTTACTTGAAATTTCTGGGTCTTTTCCTAATCATATCTGCAAAAATTCATCCATCTGTTAAAAAAATATGACTAGCATGGTGATCATTATAACCATAAACCAGCTTTGGCTGTAAATAACCGAAGAGAGGAATTCCACTATGCCATGCCCAGTGGCTGTTCCAGGATTTGAAGGACTTTTAGGAAGTAGCTTTCCATCGTCTCCTTAACTCAAGGGAGGTGGGTGGAAGTACAAAACAGGAATTCTCTCTTGTAACTTCTTGGGTGCTCCTGAATCATACAACAATAGGCTTTTGGGTGTGTGTGTGTGTGGGGGGGGTGAAATTAGGGGCCCCATCTCCAGCCTGTCTTGGGGGATTGCCTGAATAAAGCTATCTCTGCATGCCATGTTTTCTATTGCCATGGATATGAATCAGATCCAATCAGATAAATTCAGCCCAACTGGCTGCAGCAGCTGCACCCAGTTGTAAGAAAGGAGGGATGATTTGGGTTGCAAACTTGCAATTTGCCCAAATGGCCAAGCAAGCTCTCATTGCAACACACTTGAAAGAGACTGTGAGTATGTGTGAGACTAGCATAGAATGTTCAGAGCAGAGAAACTCCCAGCAGGGGGTAGGAGGCAGAATTTAAAGGTCTGTGTAAAAGCAAGCCACAGAGGTTTAATGCCTCAAGACATGGGTTTGCCAGCTTCATCACAGCCAGTCCCTGGATGTAATAAACTCCCCCTTCTTATTATGAAAACAAGGACTCTTTTCCTGCAGAACCAACAGCTCCAAGGAGAGGGTGTAACTTTTCATAATTACGAGTTGTTTTCAGTCACTGTTCTTTGTGCAAATGCCAAAAAGAAAAGACCCTTTGAAACCCTAAATGTTTTCGAGTTACTCAGACATAATGGATTGGAATAAATGCAGCTAACACTAAATTTCCAAGGCAGTTTGTTTTTTGTAAGAATGTTTTAAGTCTATGAATTTTTAAAAAAACATGCTCAGGCTATGCTTCACAATAATGCTTTATTAACTGTTATGCTGAATAAGTGTCAGAATAGGGAGGGTTCAGTCAAACTGGGGCTCCTGCTGGGGTGTCATTATCAGGGAATGAGAATATTGGTTTAGATCAAATGAAAATGTGACATCCAGCATTCGATTCCAGGTAGTGTTTCTTTGCTTCCTGTCCCACATATGGATGCCAACTCTGGCTTGGGAAATTCCTGCAGATTTGGAATCAATGGCTGAAGAGGGCAGAGTTTAGGGAGGAGAAGGAGCTCAGTGGGGATGTGATGGCAACCTTTGAAGCTGCCATTTCCTTCTTTTTAAGATGGCCATTTTATGTGGAATGACAGATGGACAATGTAAAGTACTGGGTTCCCACATGGAGACTTGGACTACGACATGCTAACTAGATGCGTTTATCATACTTCACAACCAGAGAACACACACGGCCCAGCAAGGGCCAACTATATACACTCCACCCGGGCTCACCCACAGTTCCATTGGGGGGTTTGAATTTCCCGCCAAGGTCCTATTGGAGGACCCAGGGTGGCCTAGGATCCTTGGTCCCTATTGTGTTTGGAACCAAGCTACGGACTGAGGCCGCTGACCCCTGGTGGTGGCCGGCGGACACAATAGACAATCTGAAAAGTCCTTAGACTAACGCAGTGATTCAGCTCTAAGACTTTATTAAAGGTTCGGAACAAGACAAAACTAATCAGCTTGCAGGCTGGTTTATATGTGCAACAACCCCGCACCCAAAACACAACAAGTGATTGGCTATTAACAGTGGCTGAGAGTTCCATAGGCTCTTGGCTGGGAGCTTAGCCTGCCGATAGGTGCTGACTAGGATCCGCTTGTCCCATTATTCCTGAGAGTGAAGCTCGGCCGCTTCGCATGACCGTGTGGTGAAATGGCCACACACGTGGTCTGAGATGGATACATTACACCCCTCCCCCCTTGGTCCAAAAGTCACCCACACACAAAGTCCTGCAGATAGGAGGGTGCTTCACGGGTTCTTGTTGAGTGGCGAGGTGCAGGCACCGGGACGGAAGGTGACACCATAACATACGGCTGAGAGATGGGCGGTGTCGGTGGCTGTGGTGCTGGCAGCGCTGCTTCTCGGGGCCCGGTCGTGCTGTCTGTTGGAGAATCGAAGGGTACCTCATTGTGCTGGGCCAGGTCATCCGGGATCTGAGGTGGAGTGGGAGTTTCTGGGGAGTCTGGGTCCTCGAGGTCCTCTGGGTCGTGTGGCAGTACCCGCCCGCCACAGCTGATCGATGTGGCAGTGTAGTATCTGGCCGTCCTCGCTGGAGACCTCGTACGACCGGGGTCCCTGGACTCTCACCACCCGGGCTGGAATCCATGGCGGGCCTTGCACATAGTTCCGGGCATAGACCAGATCCTCAGGAAAGAACCCTCTGGCCGCCTCGGGTGACTCCGTGGCCGGTTCCTCTTCCGGTGCTCGATCGGGATGAAGGCGATCCAGCTGGGTCGTCAGGCGCCGTCCCAAAAGGAGCTCCACTGGGCTGAGTCCCATCGCGGTGTGGGGCATCATTCTCTGGCCAAAGAGGAAAGCTGCCAGCTTATAGTCCCAGTCCTTACTATCCAAGTGGCGGAGCACCTCCTTGGTCGTGCGCACCATGTGCTCGGCTTGGCTGTTGGTCGCAGGGCGGAACGGGGCTGACCTGATGCGGCAAATTCCATAATAGCTGGTAAAGTCCTGGAATTTGCTAGAGGTAAATGCCGTACCGTTGTTGGTGACCAGGGTATCCGGAATCCCCTGGGCGCTGAAGATATGCCACATGGCCCGGATGGCTGCTCATGAGGATGTGGACGGCACTGAGATGACCTCGAGCCATTTGCTGTACGCATCCATGAGTATAAAGAGTTGACCCTGGAATGGCCCCACAAAGTCCAGGTGGAGCCGAGACCAGGGGTTGTGTGACGATTCCCAGGCCCTGGCGGGAGCTCGGGGAAACTTGGGTCAGGATACTTGGCAGGGCTGACAGTGCTTCACCCAGTCCTCAATGTCCCAGTCCAGCCCTGGCCACCAGACATAACGTCTGGCCAGGGCTTTCATCCGGACTATCCCCGGATGTGTGTCGTGTAGCGCTGTGAGGACTCGTTCCCTTAATGGAGTCGGAATCACCACCGGGCCACCCCACATTAAACAGCCTTTGTGGGACGACAGCTCGACCTTGCGGGAGGCGAATGCTGTGAAGTCCGACCCCGCCGAGGCCATAGGCCACCCCTTCTCACCCAGTACAAGACGCGGCAAAGGATCGGGTCCTGGGCCGTGCGGTGGGCCACCTCATGAACGTGTACTGGCCGATCGGGAATAGCCTCCAGAAGGCGACCTGGTGAGCCAGAGCCGGGTCCGGATCCATGGACGGCAACGGAAGGCGGCTCAAAGCGTCAGCGTGTCCCATCGCTTTCCCCGGCCGGTGAAGAAGTGCATAAGAGTAGCCCGCCAAGAAAACAGACCACTGGAGCACCCGGGGTTAAGTCATCTGGAGGGTTTGGTGGTCAGGGGCAAGGAGGCCAAGAAGCGGTTTATGGTCCGTCAGGATCGTAAAAGGCCGGCCATACAGGTAATGGTGAAATTTCTTCCCCCCGGCCACAATCGCTAGCGCCTCCTTGTCGACCTGCGCATAGTTGCGCT
Source organism: Gekko japonicus (assembly GCF_001447785.1). Lineage (NCBI taxonomy): Eukaryota > Metazoa > Chordata > Lepidosauria > Squamata > Gekkonidae > Gekko > Gekko japonicus. Next base: position 590,015 of record NW_015163116.1, on the reverse strand, counting down.
CCGCTGACGACAAGGTACATGAATAGTAAGCTACCAGAACCTCCCGGCCATCCAGTAGCTGGTGGCCCAGAACCGCCCCAACCCCGTACGGAGAGGCGTCACAGGCAGGACCACTGGTAGCACCTTGTTGAAATGGGAAAGGACCGAATTTGAGACAAGAAGTTCCTTAACCGCCTGGAAAGTGACGGCGTGCTCCGGTCCCCAAACCCAAGGAGCATTTTTGTCCAAAAGGCGGTGCAGAGGTTCTGCCACCGCAGCCTTCAGAGGGAGAAAGGAATGATAAAAATTAAGCAGGCCCAGGAAAGTCTGCAGCTCCGTCTTGGACATGGGGGCCCCCCTGCGTGATGGCCTTGGTTTTTTCAGCCATGGGGTGGATTCCCTGGGCGTCCACGGCAAACCCCAAAAACTCCACCTTAGGAACTCCGAGCAGGCATTTCTTCCATTTGACCTTTAGACCAGCCGAGTCGAAGTGCTGAAGCACAGTCCGGAGCTGGTTGGTGAAGGTCGAGGCATCCGGGGCTGCGATGAGTACGTCATCTAGAAACGGCTGCACTCCTGGAATACCTTTTAACAAATTGTCCATGAACGACTGGAAAATGCCGGGCGCGACCGAAACCCCAAACTGCAGTCGGTGGACCTCAAAAGCCCCCTTGTGTGTTGCTATCATCTGAGCCTTGGCCGTGGCTGTATCCACTGGCAGTTGCTGGTAGGCCTGGGCCAAGTCCAGCTTGCTGAAAATTCGCGCCCCCGCCAGTGCTGCCAACACATGGCTGACCACCGGTACCGGATACGCGTGGTCTTGGAGGGCTTTATTCAGGGTGCACTTGTAATCGGCACAGATTCGCACATCACCATTAGGCTTCACTGGGGTGACTATCGGAGTCTCCCACCATGCGGAAGCTATGGGTTCTAACACCCCCTGGGCCACCAAACGATCTAGCTCAGCCTTGATTTTAGGCCTCATAGCTATGGGGGGATGCCTGGCCTTGATCCTAATGGGGCTGATGGCCGGGTTGAGTTTGAGTGAGATGGGGGCCCCGGTGTATCGGCCCAGAGTGCCATCAAAAACCCTGGGAAGCTCATTACATGCAGCCGCGAAATCCTCAGCCCGGAGCTAATTCACCCCCATGAGCTGCAACCCCAGGGGCCCGAACCATGAGAGTCCCAACAGACTGGAGCGTCTTCCACCCACCAGCAGCAAGTCCAGGCTGAGGTCTGAAGAAGGATTGAGACTTCATTGGAGCAACAGCCCCAGAGTCTTCCCCCCCTTCCAAACACTCATTTTCCACAGAGACACTAGATTCTGTACCATGGAGGGTTGCTATAACTCCAGGAGATCTCCAGGTTTTGCCTGGAGACTGTATTACCAAAGGGAGATGTTATTCTCTGGGCAGTGGTTTTCTTTTCCCTACCCCCATTCCCATGAGGGTCACATAGTGGGCCTCATGGGCATCCTCCAGGTCTCCCAATCCATCTCAAAATACCTTGATCTGTCATAGAGCTCAGGAAGATTTCCAAAGTGCGCCCCTTTGCATTCTTAATATCTGTGTTCTCCAGACAGTATTGATAATTACTGGTCAAATCAGACATGGCTGGTAGCAAGATGCTGGAATCACTTAGCAGTATCATGAAAATGTTCTCAGGTAAAAACACAAGAGCCTTCCTGGAACAGACTAGTGGTCCATCTAGTTCAGCTTCCTGTTTCACTAGCCAACTAGCTGCCCTGGAAGGCCAACAAACAGGGCATGGAGACTAAAGACATTCACCTGATGTTGCGTCCTAGGTATTCAGAGGTTTACTTCTCTGCATGTGGATGTTCCCTTCAGTCATGATGACTAGCAGCCACTGACAAATTTATCCTTCGTGAATCTGTCCAACATCCTTTTAAAGTCATCTATGCTAGTGGCCATCACAAGAACACATGAAGTTGCCTTACACATAATCAGATCATTGGTCTATCAATATCAGTATTATCTACTCAGACTCATAGCAGCTCTCCAAGGGCTAGAGTTGCCAATCTCCCTGTAGTGCCAGGAGATATCCTGGAATTACCCCTGATGAGTTCCCCTGGAAAAGATGGCTGCTTAGAGGGTGGACTCTATAGTTTTTTAATCTGCTGAGGTACTTTCCCTGCCCAAATCCTGCCTTCCCCAGGCATTACCCACAAATCTCCAGGAATTTCCCAATCCAGAGTTGGCAACCCTACCAAGGGCTCAGGTCAAGTTATTTTATATCACCTACCACATGATTCTGTTTTAAAACTGGGGATGTTGGGGACTGAGTTATGCTAATGAGCTCCTGCACCTCTTTTTCTACGAAATGACCCCTATCTATTACTAACATTGTTGCAAATTTTAGAAGTAGGGCAAGATAGGGGATGGACTGGACTGAGAAAGTCTTCCTGGGGATAAACCAGGTTCACACAAATCCCAAAGAAATTCCAGTTTGTTTGCAGTGTGCAAGCAGAGCCAGAGTGTGCTTTATTGATCTGTGTGAATGATTGGTAGAAGGGAGAAACAGCATGGCGTACAAATGCAATATTCATACCACTATTCATTGTGTATGAGTTGTCTTGCTTCAGAGGCATCCCTATCTTAAGCTTTGCATTCAGTCTTTCACATCGTTATGCACTCCCCACTTCCCCAAACAGTGAAAAGTTCTTAGGGCTAGTATTTACTTGGGTTGGTTCCTGCTGGAAGAGAGCGCACTGGAGACTTATGATCTTTTTCTTGTATATATTTTATTCACAAATGTACAGGTAGTGCACAGGAGAAGTAACAGAGGTATTGCTACAGGGCAGCAGATCCACTACCCCATATTAGATCCCTGGTGGGTGGGGGGGAGAGGGAGAGATGTTGCACTCCAAGGTGCTTCAGCCCATGGGGATAAAATTCTGTCTACTTTTCTCTGGGTGCCTCCTGTCAGGGTCTTAAAACCATGTACATCCTTTTCACCCTTTGGCTAGATGGAAAGATCACTTCCTCCAACCCAATTTAGGGTTGCCAACCTCCAGGTGGCAGCAGGAGATCTCCCACTATTACAGCTGATCTCCAGGGAACAGAGATCAGTCCCCCTGGCGAAAATGGCCATTTTGGAAGGTGGACTCTGTGGTGTTATACTCCACTGAAGTCCCTCCCCTCCACAAACCCCATTCTCCTCACACTTCAACCCTAAACCCAGACTTGAAAAAAGCAATTTACCAGCAATTACAGGCCACCAATATTGACTTATCTACATTTGATGTCATTTCCTTGTAAATTTTCCCTGCTAGCCCTTGTTTTGACTTTTGCATCTCTTTGTATAATGTTTCTATTGGTTCCTCTAGCCAACATTTCTCTTTTTCCTTTATCTTTTTAACCTTACTATACAGGCCAGTTATTCTTAACCAATGTTGGTTGCCCACCTCTTCTATTATCTCCTGTATGGGTTTTAGATTGCCTCCTCTAAACATATCTTTCATCCTATAATACCCTTTAGCTTTTAGCCATTCCCACCATTCGTTACCTGTTATATCCTTGTTTATAGATTTTAATGGTGTCCAGCGCAAGGGAACCTTTACAGGCCACTGAGGAGGTATCTACGACTATTGAGAAGCAATATTCTTTTTGTCATTTGGAACTTAAAGATAATTCTATTTTTTGTTCTTGTATTTATAGTAATTAAAAGCAGAAAGATTAACTGTAGGAAGTGTAAGGTAAAGGTAAAGGTTCCCTTGCTCGAAAGCCAGTCGAATCCGACTCTAGGGTTGCGGTTGCGGAAGTGTATGCTTGAGGAATTATATCAAATTCTTTAATCATTTTTGTGCTCTATTTTACAAATGCCTGGTATACCTCATGCTTCCCTTTGCATTGTCACTGGAACTCACAATAGCACTTTTCAGAGCGACAGTTGTATTGGTCTGTTGGAGCAAAATGGTTGAGAGTAGTACTGGCAGCTTAAAGACTAAAGGCAAATTTATTTTTTGTTTACAATAACAGACCTACAGTACCATCTTCAGCAGACTTACACTGATCTAGCCCAATGGATTTAAATAAGATTTTTTAAAAATTTGGCTATATCACCACAGAGGTTAACAAACTGATGTATGGGGAAAATCTGAGATTTTCCACACCTCACAGTTGTATCTACTGAAGAGGTACAGTGCTTTCTTCATCATGTGCTATCAGTATGCAATATGTATAAATTGTGATGACCACTTTTCTCTTGGACGATATAGGCGATAGCTTGATAGCTTCTATATTATTTGTGGTGAGGGAAAATCTGATGTGAGTACTTACCAGTACAAGCTTAAGACTTGCACCCTTCCAATCCCATTGAACTGAATGTTCTTAGAAGGGTAGTATAACTGTTTAGGATTGCACTGCTAGTGCTAGACCCAGCTGGTCTGTGATAATGCTAGACAAATGCTAGTCCTGGAACTTTACAGGCATGCAGAATGAATTTAAAATAAACAAGAAGATAGTATCTGGAAACTAGAATTGTAAGGCAGACAAAGAAAATCTACAGACAGTGCAATCCTGACCACAGTTACACCCTCCTAAATCCATAGAAGTCAGTGAGCTTACAACAGTGTAACTCTTCTTATGACTGGGCTGACAGTTTTCCTGCCAGAATTAACAGTGTGGGTTTTAAGCAGAAGATATGTTTTCCAGCAAATGTTTCTGTCATTCTTTAGTGGACTGTGCCAAACTCATTCACACCACTTGTTCTGTCTACCAGGAACTGCTGTTTATTTCCATCTAGCCAGCAGGAGAGGAAGACTTCTGGGTGAAAAAGACACACATGGTTTTAAGATGCTGACAGGAGGCACACAGAGAAAAGTAGGCAGAATTTGATGACCATGGGCTGAATGCCAGAAAGTACGAAGTTTAGAGCTTTGCCGCTACAAAGCCAGTGTGGTGTAGTAGAAGGACCAGAGAGACCTGGGTTCAAATCCTTTCTCACACGCGAAGCTCACTGGATGACGTTGGGCCAGTTGCTATCTCTCCCTTTAAGCTTGCTCACAAAGTAGCTGTGAGGATAAAAGGGAAGATGAGAGAATCATACACCATGTCTTGGGCTCCTAGGAGGATGGGTGGGATAAAATGCAGCTGCTGGGATATAAAAAGTGATATTATTGATGGGAAATATGGATGATGATTTTTGTGGAACCCCTTTGAGAGATACCTTTTTGTCGTTAACAGGCTTTTCTGCATGGGGTTTTTTGTTGGCTCTGGCTCCACACTGCTTTGGCTTATTTCCTGATTTCCCCACACATCTATGTGCCCTTAGTTTTCACTTCTTCTTTTTTTTTTTTTTGGTCCTCCCTTGTTTTTCCCCAGCTCCTTTTAGTCCACTTTTAACTTGATCTTTTTCTGGAAGCCAATTCGTGCTTTGGCTTATTTCCTGATTTCCCCACATATCTATGTGCCCTTAGTTTTCACTTCATTTTTTTTTTGTTCCTCCCTTGTTTCCCCCCAGCTTCTTTTAGTCCACTTTTACCTTGATCTTTTTCTGGAAGCCAATTCTGAGTTGCCTTTTTTCCTCACACGTAATGTTTGTGTCGTCTTTCTTTGGCCCACCCACTCCCACTCACCTCCAGCCCATGTTTCAATGATTGGACTGCTATGGTCAAACCACTCCATTTCCACCCACCCCGAAGACCAATGGTTTCATTTTCTTCCCCTCCCGGCCCTAAAATATCAATATATCACTAAAACATTGTAACGAGAGTCTTAGCAGGTACTATAAATTTCCAGCTTTCATTTTAAATGAAGGATAAGTCTCTATCGCCTTTGCTTGTGGAGATATATGGGGGGGGGAATAATCAAATCTCCACAAGGGCTAGAGACTTGCTTTTTTAAAAATAAAAATGTAAGCTGAGAATTCAGAGAAACTGCAAAGCCTATTGTTACAATGCTCCAGTGATGTATCGATATTTTAGGGCTTTTAAAAAAAAAATGGGGGGGGGCTGTCGCTGCATCAATGACAGCACTCCCCCTTGGATATCCTCATTATTGAAGGCAAGTGTGGAATAAAATAAACTGACTGCACAATGTGAAAATGCAGGGGGAGGGCGGATGTGCAGAAGAAGCCGCATGCCCAAACTGATTCCAATGCTTGCAGACTGACTGCCAAGACAATCAAGAGTAAGTCAAGCACACAGAAATCCCAACAGTAAAATATGAAGGATTAGATAAAAGTCAAGTAAGTTTTCACTGTGGCCCTGAAAGCTTCCTTGAGGAGGACTCTCAATAGAAAGATGGAGGCTCTCACTCCACCCCCTCCCAAACCACAGCAGGTTTTATTTTGGCTTCCACACATCGTCCCCAAACCTGCTTTAGTACATTTAAAAAAAAAAAACCCTTACCAAAAGTGAGTTTGTGGGAAGCATAAATTTCCACAACACCCCATTCAAATTCGGTACCATTTCCCCTCCCATGCACCCCCATCAGGTTTTTTGCAATTTTTAAAATGATGGGTCATAGGTATATCTCACCACTCTTGAAACACAAAAAGCTTGTCAGAGTTGATGGTGGGAAATAGTGAGTGGGAGGGACAAGCGCAGAGAAAGTCTCTGTGCAGTTGATTCCATTGCTGCTCTGAATGCCTTTGCATTCAGAGTGGCAAGGAGGGGGAAACAGGGAATCATCCTTGGACTGAAACCACAAGTACCCTACCAAGCTCAAGGAAATGTTGTTAAAGCACTTCTCCCATCATCCCAAATGTTGGTTCTGGGATGGAAGAGAGTCATTTGCCAACCCGAATCAAGAATGAAAGAGATTTGTTTACATAATTCACCACAGAGATTACTAATGAAATTTTGCATGACAACCCATCTCCTCTCCTCCCTAATCAGCCTCTGGCTATACCGAGGAAGCACCAGCAGCATGAAATGGAGAATTGCTGTCTTCAAAGTATTTCTTTCAGCTTTATAGAGCCCAGAAAAATCAATGCATAAGGTTACATACAAACAGAATCTTTGAGCAATGGAACTGCCCCGAAAATTCACTTGCTGCTTTCCAATCAAAAGACCTATTTTCTGCCTAGGGTCAAGCTCAGTACTGATCAGCCTACATCTTAGAAGTCACAACTCACCTTCCCCATCGCTGGCCTACTTCCGCACAGGTACATAAAATAGCACCCCCACAGTGGCAGCACTAGTAGGGACAAGCAGGAAGGAACAGTGCCACATACACACTGTCCCTGCAACACTCAGTGCTGGTGCTGCATTCCACCCCCTTTCCATTTGCTGCATAGTGCAGAAGTGCTGATACAAGAACCTTGCCACACACACCCCATGGCCCAGCCACTCCCCTGCAGCCACACCCTGCCCCCTTTTCTCCTTTACAGCTGAGCCCTGGTATAATGCTATACCATTACAGGGATGAAAGGGACAGAAAGAAAAGCAGCGCTTAGCTCCACCCTCTTCCCTGCATTGGCATCCACATAGACCCTCGACCTGCAGCTACTCTGCGGTTTCCTCTTTCAACTGGAGCAAAGGGGGCATTTCTCTTTTTGCTCTGGTGCAAAAAGGGAAAGTCCGGGGAGCCCCATGAGTTGGGCTCACGGTAAGTGCAACGTTGTATGGAAGCACCTAACAATAGCGGGGTATCCAGCTATCCATACGAGGCAAACTTATTTTGCAACTTCTTTTGCTTCTAAAAAAAAAGAAGAGAAAAATGATTATTTAATTGAATGCTGTAAGAAAAAAGTAAATTGTCTGCTGGACACATGGGAGAAGAGACAAGACCAGTGTTCCCTCTAAGCTGAGTTAGTGTTAGCTAGCTCACAGTTTTTTAGTCTCCGGCAATGTTCCCTCTAAGCCATGGAGTCTTGTGAGCAAAAAGTCTACTTGGTGAGCTACCAGCATTAAAGTTGTGAGCGAGCGATTTGGCTACTGCATGAATTCACTTACTCCGGAGCCGTCCTCCCTGAGCTAAGACAAAAATGTGTGAGCCGGAGGCTAAAATACTGTGAGCTAGCTCACACTAACTCGGCTTAGAGGGAACACTGGTCTTCGGCTCACAGATTTTTGTCTTAGCTCAGGAAGGATGGCTCCAGAGCACACTGATTTATGCAGTAGCCAAATCGCTCGCTCACAGCTTTAATGCCAGTAGCTCACAGAGTAGAATTTTTGCTCACAAGACTCCACAGCTTAGAGGGAACACTGGACAAGACTGACAACAATTACGTTCAAATTGCTAGTATGCACGTTTGCCAATTTGCCGAAACGCAGGAGGAAGCTTGGGTGAGGTCATGAGAGAGAGAAAAAAAACCCATACAGTGACTTATTTTATTGTTTCATGTTTATGGTGGCTCAGTTTTCCTCATACATGAAATAACTCAATGAAGAGAGGCGAACCCAAAGATTTTAACTGTAGCTTCCACTTACCATCACAGGCCTTTCTTGTCGCACCCGGAGAAGAAATCTAGAAGGCAGAGGTGTGCACATGGCATCTGCATCAATCCTGGACTTGAAAAGTCTTGTAGCACGTTAAAGATTAAGTATATAATATGGCATAAAATGGTGCCACAGGCTGCAGCCTAAGAAAGCTCAAAATACTCCCCCCCCCCAAGGGTAGGAAACTAGTGAAGCATGCACATTAAATTTCTCCCCCCATAAAGATAGCTTAATGAGATGCTCCTCTTTTTCATGTAGGTTTCTTGGAGGGTCGTTCTTCAATGGCAGTATTTCAGAGCCATATTAGCTGTGTGATGATGCCAAACATTCCCTGTAAAACCGCAGACAAAATCTGAGCAGGCTGACTCAGCTTTGGCAGAAAAGAGAAGATAAGAGACCGCAGATGCTATGCAAGACCGTTTCAAGGCAACTATTTGGGCTGCGCAGCTTCATTACCCCCAACTCGGAAGTGCTAGAATAATATTTTTCTGTCTCCCTCTTTTTATCTATTAATACTTGTAGATAAGTACTCAATGGTAGCTGGGACTCAGGGGAAGTGGAGGGTAATATATATAAAGTCTATAATGCACAATACATTAATATACGTAATGAACAACTTATATGCGAACTGTAATATAATACAAGAGCTAGTGTGGAGTAGTGTTGTAGAGCAATTAGTGTGTCATACTATGATTGGAAAGACCCAGGTTCAAATCCTCATTTTGCCATAAAGCTCACTGAGTGCCTTTGCCCCACTCACCATTTTTCATCATAACTCTACCTCACAGGGTTGTTGTGAGGATAAGCTGGAAGAAGAAGGAAGCGTGAATATTGCCCTGAGCTCATTGGGGGAAGGGCAGGATACAAATTTGATTGCTTGAGTGATAGAAGTAGAGGGCCACTCTCATAACATGAGGGGATAACTTCCACCTATTGACTTTGTATTTACAGAACAAGAATTGTATTGTGGATCCTTATACTGCGAAGCTTTACAGGGTGGTTAACGGACGGAAATGAAGAAGGCATAGAACATGCAATACATTGTCCTTTGTAAACCAAGGCAAGCCTTTAGTAAGGACATACTGCACAAAGCTTGCAAACTGAGAACAAGAACCATTCTTAAGAGTGGGACTATCTAGGGGAGGACTGCTTGATTTTCAACATCACAAGGACTCTGGTAGAACTTAAAGGCTATTGCAGATTTTTTTTTTTTAAGGGGGGCAGGTTCCCTATTAGGAAGAGCGCAGTAAATCCCAGGGTATCCATGAATAAAAAGGCAGATTGTTTGCCATCCTTTTAAGGCCAGTGTCAAAGGTCAAAGGATTGAAGGTCAAAGAAGACGGGGACGGCAAAGGATGAGATGGTTGGACAGTGTCATCGACGCAACAAACATGAAATTGAGCCAACTTCAGAGGACAGTGGAAGACAGGAGGGCCTGGCGGGAGCTGGTCCATGGGGTCGCGAAGAGTCGGACTCGACTGTGCGACTGAACAACAACAACAACAACATGGGGAAAGTGGAAAAATCCACGCTAGTGAATTTTTTTGGTATGTAACAAGATGGCAACCGTAACTTGGACATAAGTGTATGTAATATACATATGGTGCTGATGCAGAGGAAAAAGGAGAAAATGCCAGGTGATGATTGATTATTGTACAAAGTCCCTACACATTTTGCCATGAAGGCTTAGTATGGGGGAATCGGAGCGTTCACCTAGTGCTGAAACTGTCCACACCATTTCCCCCTTTTTGTTCTGTTGGCACACTGCTGGGTGCAGCCCCTTTTTCCTTTATCCTTGGTCAATGCAGAGGAGAAATGGCAGATTTACACACAAAAAGTGGCCTGTGTTAAATCTAGCAAATTCACCTTCCCAGAGGCACTTTATCCTTCATTATTACTTCAGAGGTTTCATGCTGATTCTCCTAGCACTCAGAAGATTATTATTCTTGGCTGAAGTTAAATCCAGTCAGTGTGTGAGCCCCTCGCCAAATCATGATCTCATGAAGAGGAATGCACTTCATGCATGATCAGAGAGATCCTTACTTTTGAAATTACTTCAAATGGTGCAGAGCAGATCTGTGGCTACAATCTTTGCGTCAGATTACTGTTAAAGAATGCAGCCTCTACAGAGGGAGAAGATAGTGAAGAGGGGTAATCCTGCACATGTTCAGAGGCATTATCTCCTTTTTAGTTACTTCATGGAGGGCAGAACCCTGGCTTTCAAAAAGAGATTCTGGGAGTATAATCCTTGGTTCAGTTTAAACCCACAGCCCTCCTACAGTTGTTGGAAGGAAAACTGGTGGAGAGGGATCTACTCTGAACATGAGCAGAGGCTTCATCTCATTTAAAAACGTTACTTTGCAGGTTGCAGGGCTGGTCCTCAGACTGCCATGAAGCTTGCTGGGTGCCCTTGGGTTAGACACATGCCCTCTCAGTCTCGCCGACCTCAAAGGGCTGTTGTGGGAATATAATGCAGAAAGGGGAACCATGCATGCTGCCCTGAGCTCTTTGGCAGAATGGTGGGGGAAAGGAATACACAGGACAGGAGCATTAACCACCAGCTTGCAAAAGGAGGAGGGGTGGTGAAAATGAAAACCGGATAGCCAAGAGAAAGGAGACCATCAAGTGAAATGCACGCAGCACATGCTCAAAGCTAAATAAAGGTTCCCCTGCTCGAAAGCCAGTCGAATCGGACTCTAGGGTTGCGGTGCTCATCTCCGTTTCAAAGCCGAAGAGCCAGCGCTGTCCGAAGACGTTTCCGTGGTCATGTGGCCGACATGACTAAACACCAAGGCGCACAGAACGCTGTTACCTTCCCACTGAAGTGGCACCTATTTATCTACTTGCAATTTCTTGCTTTCGAACTGCTAGGTTGGCAGGAGCTGGAACTAGAGACAGGAGCTCACTCCTAATGCAGCACTCGAGTCTCGAACTGCTGAACTACCGGACCTTCCACAGCCTGCAGTTCAGCGTCTTAACCACTTGAGCCACCGCAGCTCTCACATGCTCAAAGGTACCTTGCATTAAAAAAAAAAAAACAAAGAAAATCTACGTGTTGCAGGGCAGATCCCTGGCTTTCAAAACACAAGTTAGGGGTGCATAATCTTTGGTTCAATGTAGAGTTCCTCTACAGACGTAGAAAGTAATGTACTCTGCACATACTCAGAGGGAAACGTAGCCTTTCCCCCCAAATACTTCACACGTGGCGGGTCAGAGAACTACGGCTTTAAAAAAACAAAAAACGAACAAGCAACCCAGCTCTCCAGCTCAGGCAACGTATCTTCCTTCCAGATGCCTGCCGCGTCCTCCTGCGGTGGCTGCCAAGAAGCGCCCGAAGGTTCCATAGAGAGGCTCGAGAAAGAACCGCGTTGAGGCCCCGGGGAGGGGAGGGGAGGGCGGGACGGGCAGCAACCGGCGGCGCCCACTCCCGCTTTGCCTCTCGGGCCTCGGTTGGGAATGTCCCAGCAGGACATCGCCGCCGCCGCCTCCTTTTCCGCGCCGCAGGATCCAGGCGGGCCTTTCTCCGAGGATCAGTTTCTGGCCGTTTGCCACGAAGTGGGCACGGCGAGGGCGAGGGCGAGGCCCGAAAGCTCCTGGCAGCTGCTGGCCGATTCCCGCGGCTTCAGCATCTACCGCGTCTTCGACCAGGTTGTGGGGGG
>NW_015163116.1:570375-577800 GCF_001447785.1 Gekko japonicus | reverse complement strand
TATATATATATATATATATATAACTCCATTTTAAAGCATATGCAGCGTGCCTTACTATCACCAGAGAACATCAGCAGCCTGAGGATGAAGAAGCCTTGCTGATAGGGTTGCCAGCTCTGGGTTGGGATGTTCCTGGAGATTTTGGGGGTAGAGCCTGGGGAGGGCGGGGTTTGGGGAGGGGAGGGACTTCAAAGGGGTAGAATGCCATAGAGTCCACCTTCCAAAGTGGCCATTTTCTCCATGTGGCTGGAGATCAGTCATAATCCCAGGACATCTCCAGCCACCACCTGGAAGTTGGCAAACCTAATTGCAGAGTTTGAAGAGTCCACAGTTTTTCTTGGGAAGCCCATGAACAGGCCACTAAGACAACCCTGTTGTATATCCTGAGCAGGGTGTGTTGTGTGTTCAGTGGTGTGTGAGAATGAGGTCCTGGTTAAAGAAGTGGATGAAGACTTGGAAGCCCTAGGTTGAAATGTGCATGCTGCCAAGAAATTTATTGGGTGCCCTTGAGCCTAGCCAAGAGCTATTCTCTCAGCTGTTTGGATAAAATGGAATAGGGAAGAACCATATTTTTTAAAAAGGATATACTTATTAGGGGGTTATTTTTGTCTTTTTCTTATCAGACAAACACCTGTACAGTAACTCAGTATTCTACACCTTTTAATAAGCAAGAAATTTTCTCATCTGGGAAATCAAAGCCAGCTCCAAGTAATGAGAGACTTACGTTTGATCTTAAATCTGAAAATAGAGGACAGTCTAATACTATATGGCCAATTGAGTCTATTCAGTCTGAACCATGGGTACATAATCTATTATTTATTTTATTTTTGTTCAATTTTTAGCCCACCCTCAGGGCAGGTTACAACATGGTTAAAACATACAACATAATTAAAATATAATACAACCGTAAAATCTATAAAATCATTAATTAGCCAATATACAACATCTCTAAAACATTACTAAAACATTTGATGGCGTCTGCTACACGACAAACATCCCAAGGGATTCAGATTGTGGGTAGCCGTAGATGGAACGGTACAGAGCAAATGGGTAGGTGAGAAAATCAGCCATGATCGATAGAACAGAGCAGAGCAAGGGAGGCCATTATAGATGAGTTGCCGCCTCCTCAACCATAGGCCTGGTGGAACATCTCCATTTTACAGGCCCTGTGAAACTGCCTTAAATCATGCAGGGCCCAGATCTCAACTGGGAGACTGTTCCACCAGGCCGGCACCAGAGCTGAAAAAGCTCTGGCTCTAATTGAGGGTAGGCGTACATCCTTTGGGCCAGGGATCACCAGTGGATGTTGATCATAAGAGGACAAAGCCCATCGAGGCACATATTGGGAGAGACGGTCCTATAGGTATGTTGGTCTAAGTCCACATAGGGCTTTAATTGTTAGCGCTAGAACTTTGAACTTGATCTGGAATTCGACTGGGAGCCAGGGCAGCTGATGCAGCACCGGATGTATGTGTGCTCTCAGTGATTTCCCCAAAAGGATGCGTGCCACTGCATTCTGGACCAGCTGCAGTTTCTGGGTCAGTCTCAAGGGTAGCCCTGTGTAAAACGAGTTACAGTAATCCAGCCTGGAAGGTGACCGTTGCATGGATCACTGTAGCTAAGTCACGGGGAGAGAGATAGGGGACTGGCTACTTGACCTGCCAAAGATGGAAGATGCAGATCTAGCAACTGCTGTGACCTGGGCCTCCATTGAAAGCAAGGCATCCAGGGTCATGGCCAAACTCCTTACTGTTGGTACAGGTGTTAATAGCACTCTGTCAACAGTTGGGAGCTGAATCTCCAATCTCATCACCCTGTGGTAGGTTTGCCAGCCTCCAGGTGGGCCCTGGGGATCTCCTGCTTTTACAACTGATTTCCAACTGACAGAGATCAGCTCCCCTGGAGAAAATGGCTGCTTTGAAGAGTGGACTCTATGGTATTGTGCCATGCTGAGGCTCCTCCCCTCCCCAAACCCCGCCCTCTCCTGGATCCACCCCCAAAGTCTCCAGTTATTATCCAACCCAGGACTGGCAACCCAACCCCATGGCCAAGGTACAGGACCTCTGTCTTCGTTGGATTTAATTTATTAGAAAATGACATCCCTTGGTATCTTCCCTTTAACACATTCAGCTGTGCTAACACAAATGTCCTTTATATGTTGGTATTGTCAGAAGAAGAAAATATCTTGGCATTTTAATCGGAGGGGAAATACCAATAGTAAAAGTAGACCACACTCTCCAGGCCCTAGTGGCTGTGCTTCTGTAGTCTAGATCCTTCAGATGACATTTTATCAAATTGCTCAGTTCCTGTTTTCCCAGGGCAACAATAATTTCATTTGTTATATTTAGGTGTAACAACTTACTCCTGGCAACATATTTTGGGACTCCCAGAATGCAGCATAAAAAGCTTAACAGAGGCTGGTCAATATTTTCTGTTACTGCATTAATCCAAATCCCTGCTACATACAATAAATATCCAGAAGCCTTAGCACTGAAGGCATGATTTGTAGCTGGGACATTATTGTCCTTTCACAGTAATAAAAAATGACATGATGGCTCTAGTTGAACTATTGGCATCTCTCATTGCAGAACTCAGATGAATCTTCCAGGAAAGATTATCCTGAAGCATTACTCCCAGACATCTAAACTGCTCCACTTTATCAATATTATGAATGGCAACTGACCATTTGTACTTTCTGTTCCCTTGTTTCTTACTAAAAAGGAGAACTTTAGATTTTGAGTAATCAATAACTGGGCCTTCTTTGGAACAGTAATCTGAGAAGGAATGTAAGACTACACATTCCCACTACTGATCTTGCAAGTAATGCTGTATCGTCATCATATAATAGTGCTGGCAATTTAAGGAAAGGCTGAGTGGAAATCATTGTGGGACAGGAAGGAGCACAAATAATTAACATAGATACTAAATAACAGTGGTGCAAGGATGTAACCTTGCTTCACACCTTTATTCAATGTAATTTGACCTAACAGTTGATCAGAGGGGCCACACCTCACTTGAGCAGAAGCGGAATCATAGAGTGCTTGGATCAAAAATAATAGTCCTCGGCCCATAGAAGTGTCCCGCAACGCCCCCCAGAGCCTCTTTCTCGGTCTTGAGTCAAAAGCAGCCTTGAGGTCCATGAATGTGACCACTGCCACGCCCTCTTTAAAGTTAATATACTTGTCTGTCAAATACTGGAGGGTGTAGCAGTGATCAACAGCACTAGCACCCTTCCAGAAGCTGGCCTGTTCTTGACACAGTTTAGACATCAGTCCACTTTAGACATTTGTTGTTGGTGGTGTTCTGTGCCCTCTCTTCAACCTGATCCACCAGTAAAGGCAATTTTTGACTGGAAGGACAGGCTGTGATCAAATGGCCTTCGATAAGTTGTGGTTTCTCAGATTTGTTTTCCAAATGGGAACAATATGGATCTGCCCCACAAGGATGTTTACAGGGCAGTCAAGACAAGTACTTAGCTTAACTGTATGTTACTGTTTGTGAAGCTGGTAAAACAATAATGTTTTCATGGTCTTTCTGCTTCTGTGTGCCATTCTGACCGTCTAGTGGCCTTGCTGTTTCTGTTTTTTGTGTGTGATCTGCTTCCCAGACCTGAGAAGAGAATGAGTGCTGCCAGCTGGGCTTTGTCTGTAGGGATACACAACAACGTTCTGATTTTCTTTCCTCTACCCCCTTCCACTGAGGGGGAGGTTCACTAAGACAAAGCAGAAAGCATGTGTATCTATTCTTCATTTAAAACTTTGGCCTTTTTATTTTTTGTAGCATCCTTGAGAAAGTCAGGGAGACAGGCAGGATGCCCAGAGTATAGCCTTTTGCAGACTTTTCTCCTTCAGTAAACTGTTTGTGTCCTTGAAAACAGCAAGCAAAAAAATCCCCAACAACCCTTTTTGCATATGCCTCTTCTCTTCACTCTGCAACGCTTGCTGAAAGAATGTGGTGTGCATTAAGAGGCTGAAGCTGAGAAACATTTCTCTCCCCCCCCCCCAGTTCAAAACTTTTTCAAGAAGCTTGCTTGTTACATTTATTTATTTATGCATACAAAATATTTTTATCTTCCTCTTGAAGGCTGAGGAACCAACTAATGACAAGTTTTTAAAAACAGTGTGAGCTAAAAATTTACACATTTAAGTTAAAAATTCATCTTGATTAATACAATTTCCGAATTCTCTGCAGTTCCCAATATATTCTGAGATCCCAGATGGAGAAATAAGTTTAGTGGAGCAAAGAAGACAATGAAATATCACCAGATCTTACTAAAAAGGCATTTGACAGCTCTTCTGAATGGCCAACAAAGGGGGGGGGTTCTTTATTTTCATAAACAAGCTTTAAAATTAAAAAAACAACAAAACAGTTATTCAGCTTTTCACAAAACAAAGTAGAAATTTTCAAACCTGGCTTAAACTAGACTAGGGCCCCACACAAGTGACCAAGTACAACTAGATATATGGGAATAACACTGGTAGTATTTTCTTTTTCTTCTTGTTTTCAAATCCAGATGGGGAGTTTGGTTTCGTTGTGCCATTTTTTTATTTGCACAGAGCTTTTAGATGGGGGAGAATTATAATTTCCCCTGCCTGCATTCTGAAGTGATACAGCCCATTCTTCTACTGCCTTATTCTGCCACTTGTGTATACCAAACCTACGTGGCAAGTAGTAGCAGATTTTCCAGGTGTGGGGCAAAAACAAGCATGGGATGACAGCAGCCATGCTGCTCTGTGCATGAAAATCTTTCCCATAATTTTCAACAGATCTGTCTGTTTTGAATTGATTTCACTCTTGGACTGGTACATTTGAGGACAAATCTTAGTCACCTCGATGCACATTTTTGGGTGCTTCCAGTTTAGGATAGACAGTTGTCCAGCTCAGCAGGGCATTCTGCCTCAAAATGCTGAAGTCCTGCTGACTTTCAGTGGCCAAGAGGAAAAGTTGGTGGGCTGCCTGTGGTCAGAGATTGCATGATTCAAGCTTTGCCCCCCCCAAATCTGTTTTGCTCCCTCTGGGACTACTAGAGAGAGCAAAACACTTTGGGGAGGGGGAAACCCTGAAGCAATAAGGACAAACGAGTGACAATACGTTAAATGCATGGCTTGTACTGATCAACGGACTATACATTTAAAATGTAAAAAACTATTTATGACCTTTGGACCATGAGATCTTGCCACCCGCTAGCTGAACTTCCAGGTGTAACGTCTAGTTTGGACCCCAGTGTTGGCATCCAGTCTTACTTGGTTGTTTTCTGCCCTCATCTGACTATGACCTGCTTCCCTGTCCCATTTACACTCATGCTGCAATTCTGCACACAGTAAGGCCACTGGAATCAAATGGAACTGTGAGATCCAAAGTAAGTGAAATGTAAGCAGCTGCTTCTGTCTCCGCATGTTGTTCTTCTGGAGATTAAAGATAGCTGAGGTTTCTTATCATGTACATTTGGTCCCCAAATCAGTCCAGCTTGCAAATTGTGAAACCCACAGGGTGCGTTCAAACGGGGGCTTTACATCGGTTAGGGTGCCGGTTCCAACCGTTGTACTCACCGGCGTTCAGACGGGGCACATCTGCCTCCTGTCCCTAACCGGTGTAAAGCCCTTTACACCGTTGCACTCTGCCACCAGGTCCCAAGTGGTGGTATCCTGAGTGCAACGGTTGTAAACGGTGTACCCCGGCGTCTGATCGGTCTCCACCGTTCCACAGCCATTTCCGTCGGAAGCATGAGGCTTCCGTTTTCCCCCCACCATTTTTTTTTAACTCTAAGCGATATGCGCTTGGGCGAAGCTTCGCCCTGAGCGTTTTTTTTTTGTTTTTTTTTAAAGCCCTTACTTTACCTATCCGGGGGAGTCCGGGACTTAAGGGAGTGAATGGCTGCCTATGCGCATGCTCAAGCTGTGTTTTTTTTTAAAAAAAAAACTCGCCGACGCCCGCAGCGTGTGAGCGGGCGTACACCGAAGACAACCGCGAAATGGAGGTAAGTGTGATCGCGTTTCTGCCGGCATAAACTGCACCGGTTCCAACCGGTACAGTTTATGCCGGCAGAAAGCCCCCGTCTGAACGCACCCACAGTTTCATGGGATTATTTTTGGTCAGTTAAACTAAAGATGTTCTTGGAAAAATAGGGGTTTTGGTTGCTCTTTTTAATCAACAGAATAAAGACTGTTTATCACTCATACTTTTATATTAATTAGGGGGAAATCACCTTTCTGCAATGTAGTGGGTAGAGGGTTGGACTAGGATCTAGTAGATCCAAGTTCAAATCCCCACTCTGCCATGGAAGCTTGCTGGGTGACCTTTGGCCAGTCACACTCTTAGCCTAACCTACCTCACAGGGTTGTTGTGAGGATAAAATGGAGGGGGCGAGAACAATGTAAGCCTCATTGGGTCCCCAATAGGGAGAAAGTTGGTGCATAAATCAAGTAAATAAATAAATTTTAATGCTCTGAGGTGCTCTTTTCTGATTCCCATGTTTTACATGCTGTGATTTTTCTGTTTTGCAGAAATCTGGACTGTATGAGTACAAACTCTATGGTAGTATTGCTGATTGCTCCCCAGAGCTATGTGCTGAAGTTTACATGGATCTGAATTACAGACCAAATTGGGACCGGTATGCTAAAGGTTTGTAAGTAACTGTTAGAAAGAATTAAAATTTTATCTTAATTGTTCATTATGGTTGGTTCTCCTACAGTTCCTTGAGTATCTCTCACTTCAAATTTCAGTTGTTTGGCATAGCGTTTCCTCATATGATCAATGTACCAACAGTGCAGTCCTAAGCAGAGGTCCACCGTTTTAAGCTCACTGACTTCAATGGACTTAGAAGGGTGTAACTCTGCTTAGGATTGCACTGCAAGTGAATATTTCTTCCCAAAAACACAAATGTTCCTTGAAAAACCCTCATATTTAGTGTTTCAAGCTCCCTGGGGCTCAGTTGAGAATTGGGTCTACCTTTTTTAGAAATAATGTTTTTTCCCTGAACTTGTCAGATCTTGTCATATTCCAAGTAACATCATCGAGACAACATCCTTAGAACCCTCACCACAATCCCCATCACTTCTGCTCAGTAGCTACATTTCCCGGGGTTCCTGGCAAGCAGGACACTCCTCTAGCAGCATTCTGGGCACTGGGAAGGGATGGGGAGAAGAAGAGAGCCTCTCTTCCTGTTTCTTTTATTGTCTCAGCAGCATCAGCTAGATAAGTGGGTGTGTGGGATGTGGGGAGGGAGAAAGGAAATGATCTAGAGAAAACGGGGGGTCATAAGGCATGCCTCAGATTGAAGGTGGGCACCATGATTTGCCAATGTTTGGCCCCGGTCATACGAGCGAGATAATACGGGCGGGAAGCGAGGCTTTTTGCCCGGTATCGCCATCAGACGTTCCCCCGAGGCTCCGTGCTCAGGCCATCAGACGCTGCTCACACGTTGAG
>NW_015163116.1:554076-570341 GCF_001447785.1 Gekko japonicus | reverse complement strand
CAGCAGTTTGATCTGCAGTTCCACGTTTGCACACATACCACGGAGACGTAAAAAAAAAATCCGATGGGATGCAGACGGGTGCCGGATGCAATGGGATACCAGCGCTTCTGCGATCGATGCCCTCCCACACTGCACGTTTTCCGAAAAATACTGCACTTTCCCAGGTATCTTTACTCCGCATCTTCTGGGGGGCGATACAGGTTGCCGATGGGTGTGGCACACTTGCCAGATGTTCCCATGTGATCGCGACTGTAAAATTCGCCCAGCATTCGTTCCTGTCGCACGGTTAATTCTGCATGTGATTGGGACCTTTATATTTCAAACCAGCAAACTGTAGTTTGATAACAACAGTACTTGTGTTGAGCATGGAATTTCTCCAGAACTGATGGCCATTTGATTGTGCTTGATGCCCTGAAAAACTGATACTAAGCTTTCTGGGAAACCACAGCTTGTCTAAAACCAACTTTCTTTCATCAACTAATATTATTTTCATGTTGGTTTATGGTAGAATAGACCTTGTTATTCAAAGTGTTTCTTCTTCATTGACATGACTTTCAGGAAATGTAAAGTTCCAGAATTTGCACCCTCATCATCTACCATGTTACTAGATTGATGGATCATCTTTACATTTGAGCTGCAGTTTTAGAAAGAAAACTACATCACCTTTGTCAGTTGGCATAACTGGGATAATACGCCACCCAGGGAGTGAAATTCTTCCCATGTACAAAGTAGAGATATATGAGCCCCCTTGAGAAATTTTATTTATCAGATTGAACAGCTTCTAATTTTTTTTTAAGTCCCCGAAGAGATATTTTTATTTTTGCAATAAACTACAAAACTACAAAGAAAATATTAGGGAGGGAACTACATCTAGGGATAAAGAATAGATAACCACACTATACTAAAACCCCAAGAGGAGGAGATCTTATCCCTGTTAGTGTAAGTGTTAATACTATAAGTGTTAGTATCACAATATACTTGTAGAGTTCTTGTTTATCTCAGCTTCAATCTTTATATGTTAATGTGTTAGTTGTTATGAGAGAACTTTCTGATCATCTTCTTGTTCTTCGCTTCAAAAGGCTATTATCCGAGTCCTTCTGCCTTTACTTTGGCTTTCTGTCTCTAAAGTCATACACAACTCTGGCAGCCCCGTTTCTGCAGCAGAGTTCCCGAGGTGGCAGAGTCACTAGATTTCATTTCCTCCTCCTTGGACTCTTCCTCCGTTCCCAACTGGTGCCGCAAATATTCTTTAGCTTTGAAAGTGGAGTCTATCTTCTCTCTTTTATCGTTGATCTTAAAGATGACACCCTCTGGAGTCGCCCACCTATACGAAATTCCATTGGTTTGAAGGAAAGAAATTAAGTCCTTATAATTTTTCCTCTTTTTTCAGATTTCAAATGGAATATCTTTTAAGGTTTTGATGGTTATATTTCCCATTTTTAGTGGAGTTGCTGATGTCGCTTTTAAGATAGCATCTCTGGTCTGTCCTCTTGAGAATCTGACCACTATTTCTCCAGGCAGGCTATTTTTTTAAATATAATTGGAGTATGCCCTATAGGCCATCTCCATTTCTTTTACCAGCTTATCTGCTGTTAAGCCTATTGCTGGAGCGATGAGCAACCTCCTCGCTGAGCAACCTCCTCAGGTCCTTCTCCGCTTCAGGAACTCCCTGGAACCTGAGAATCATGTTAGCTTTTTCCATCTGTAGTTGTAGCAAATGGCTTTCTTGGAAGTTTTGCTTTGTTTCAACTTCTCCCATTCTTTTCTTCAATTTCTTACTTGTGGTGTCTATCTCTTTAATTGTCTCAGCTGCCTGCTCCACTTTCTTCTCCGTTTCTTTCAGCTGGAGCTGCTGAGATGCAAAGTTCTTATTAATCACAGTCAATTGCTGGTTAATACCATCGAGTTGCTCCATCACCGGCTTGAGCATGTCCGCTAGCATTTTAATGACGTCTGCTCCCTCTTCCGGTTTTGGGCTCTGGCTGCCCGGCGGTTTCGTTTTCAGCTTTATTTGCTGGGCCGCCATTTTTTCTGATTTGTTTACAGTTTCTACCGCTTCTCCCCGGCTCAAAAAATCACCCCACAATGTCGGTATTCAAGTAAGTCTCTCAAAACACACTTGTTGTGTTTCCTCCCCTCTCCCCCTTAGTGTCGTTTATCAGTTCATTCGCATAAGAGGCGTCCCTCTTTGCGGTCTGCTTTTGCCGGGGGGGGGGGAATTTGCTTTTACAATAATCCGGTTTATTCTGAACTCACATTCATTCAGTTTCTCTGACCTCGCTCACTTTAAACGCCATTCCACTCGATCTCCGGTGCTTGTCCCGGTCAAACCAGCTTGTGCCTGGAGGCCACACAGCGTTTGGACCGTCAGGGCAGAAGGGAGCCGCAATTCTCCGGCGCTCTGCTGTTGAAGAGGCTACCCCTCAAAAGCCCTCTGGCCTGGAGCCTGTTGCAAAGGCTTCGTAGGGGTGTCACTTGAGGTGGCACCCCTCCGAACCGCTGGTGTACGGATTGCTCTCCCGCGGTTCACGGAGAACGTCCGCCATCGCTGCTCCATAAACCGGAAGCTCCGAACAGCTTCTAAATTTCTGAACAGGGACTTCACCTTTGGGGAAAAAATTCTGGCAACTTTATTAAAAGTTTCTCAAGCAAAACTACAGCTCATCTATGTCATATCACACTGTCATGTGCATATTTGCTTCAAAGGAGTGATGCTAGCATATGTCCATCCTTATCCTAAACATTGCAGAACTGGCTCATTCCCCAGTCTGAATTCAAATTTTCACCTGTTGATCTTGTCACAGAAATATCAATAAATAAATCCCTATCCATCTATATAGCACATCAAACCTAACACATCACATTGTTATTTAACTGTAGCAGGTCCCTGGATGATACCCCTGCTGATGGTCTTATCCTTGATTTGCTTCATCTAGGGCTTGTGCTGGAGGATCTGTTCCAGCTGACAGCAGCCTTAATGTAGCCCGGCAATAGCTTCCCTAGCTGCCTCACGAGATCTTTCCTCAAGGCTTTAGGGTACCACAATGACAATATTAAATCATGCCAGAATGCCATGTATTGCACTTCTGAAAAGATATTTGAAGGCATTCCTTGCATTTTCATCCATTTCCTATCATGCACATGGAAAAAAGTTCTTCTTGCAAGGGAACCTTCCCATCTATCTATGCTTTGCCTTCCTTGGTTTGGTAGAGACTACCTTCTAGTAGTCACATTCATCGAAATGACATAGGATGACATCTGTACTGTCCCCAAGAAAATATTTAGAAAGGTTATATACATTTTTTTCACTTAAGAGAAGAAAAACAGAATATTCTAATCACGCACTCTGAAGAACGTATGATAGGAAGTCAGCTATAAACTCAACAACATTGGCCATATCACGGGCGCATGAACCAACAAACCTACTCACAGCCCTCTTAATCCTTCCTAACTTGCCATGCAGTAAAAACAGAAGCCTAGGTAGCCCAGGCTAGCCTGATCTCATCAGATCTTGGAAGCCCTGGTTAGTATTTGGAATGGAGACCACCAGGAAAGTCTAGGGCTGCTATGCAACGGCATGCACTGGCAAACCAACTCTTGCCTTGAAAACCCTATGGGGTCGCCAGCAAATCGATGGCAAAAAAGGGGTGGGGCAGAATCCATTAAAGTTTAGAAAGGATTTCTCCTGTAATTCAAACTGTCTGCTCTATATTGACCATTAAATTTGAAAACATCAAACCAGATTCCCCCCCCCCCAATACCTATACTTGTAAGGTTGATTCTCTTTGCAGTTTCTACTGAAACAGGATGTCAGATGGCACCATGTTAATGCTCCAGTGACCTCTGGTGGAAAATGTGATATTGTAGGGCATTTTCTTGCCTTGCGGGACTTAGTTTTGCGATGACTTATAAAATCACATGTAAAGAGAATATTCTACAGTAATTATCACCTGTATTACATGTTTATGAGGCATATTTTTTTTCCAAATATATTTTTTATTGTTTTAATATAACACAAAAATAACTGAAACATCAGGAAGTTGTACAGCTTCAAGTAAAACAAACAAAGGAATAGGATACATCCTAATACATCAAGATATACATCTATAAAATCCAAAAACACTGTTTAACCCATTATACCTTTGAAAACAGTTACAATATCCTTTAACCACACTCTGTAGGTGTTTATGAGGCATATATTGGAATCTTGGCTATGTGTTGGCAAGATATCTTCAAGAGCAGCTTAACCATATTAATCTCTAGAGCTTCATATAACTATGCATGAATCCTTCCTCCTTCAGTTTGACAAGTGGTATCTGTTGGTGCTTTGGGTTGTGTAGGGCCTTTTTCAACCACAACACTACAGATATAGAATACTCTCCTCCATGAGCCTCACCAGCTACCAATGTTCCCTCTAAGCTGAGTTAGTGTGAGCTAGCTCACACTAACTCAGCTTAGAGGGAACACTGCCAGCTATCTCTCTTTTATTTGTTTATATATCAGAGAGTATCTTATTTTCCAAGAGAATTCAGAGTGGCTAGCAACAAGCCAACTGAAATCAGGATAAAAAAAAATATTACAATGACAAGAAGGCATAGTATGCAGCTCAGTCTCCAGTTCAGAGAACAGCTACCCTCGATCAGTATTTTTCAGTCAAATGCTGCTCAGATTAATACAGATTTTCATGTTTTATGAAATGACAAAAGGGAGGGGGCCCTTCTGCTGGAATGTGATATTGAACTTGAAGCCATAACAGCAAAGGAATGAGCTCTCATGGAAGCTAAGTGGGCTGAAGGGACACCCAGGAGAGAAATATTATTGATCAAAGTCGTCAGGCAGGCAAATATATAAAGAGGCACTGTTTCAGCTGAGTCTCAGGCCATAAAGGTGTTTGTAGAAAAGAATTATCACTTTGAATGAAGCTTGGGAACAAATGGGCAGCCGATGGAGCTGCTTTAATGGGCTCACACCATGAGACTCTTGTCAAAATGTGGGCTGCTGTATTGTGCACCAAATGAAGTTTCTGAGATACTTTCAAGGGCAGCTCCACACAGAGTGTTTCGCAGTAGTCCAACTGATAGGGCACTTACCCTAGATTATCAATAACATGGTATAATATATGGGACATCTTAACAGTTCTGTGCAAGTTAATATATATTCATTGGTTTTATAAAAGCAACCCTCATACATATCAGAATAATATTTGTCTTTGTGTTCTTAGTGGGATAATGTAGGCTATGTATAAAAGTGGGATTTTTTTATATAGCAAATTTGCCAATTTCTCCTCATTACTTGATGTACTCTAATGCCGTTGGAGTGGGAGATGATGATATCCTGCTAACCGAGGACTTTATTAGTTTATCGGACAGGTCAATATTATTTGGAATGGCCTTTGAGGGCATGTTATTATCCTTCAAGCACTGAGTAGTTGTTTCTCTGGGTCAGAGGGGATCCTATGGAGTCACACAAGACAAGCCCATGCTGAAATTTCTCACAGGAACCTTTCTGTCTAATCATCAGACAGCATTTTATTATACTTAATTCCGATGATTATTAGTTCGATTGAAGGTGGGGTCTGCCTACACTTTTGGCTGCATAGGTCACAGGAACAAAGGGGTTCTGCTGATAACTAAGACACATAAGAGCTGTGGGAAATAGCAGTTTTACACCCCCCTTCAGAAACAAGTAGTAGAAGGAAATGCCTGGCAGAGCATCTTTATGCCACAGTTTTCCCCACTTGTAATACCAGGGGAGAGAAGAGGAGGAAGAGACGCAGAGCTGTTGTTTTCAGAAGCACTCATAATAATTTTGCCTGAGAATGTCCAGTTCATGATTGTGGATTGTGGTTTCAATTATTAAAAAGTTTTAAAATAAGTTCAGTTACAAAGCATATAGTCTACATCTAATACTTTTCTATTCCAATTCATAGAGCTATGTGAGAAAACTCATGAAGACAGAACAGTTATCTACTGGGAAGTAAATTTCCCTTTCCCCTTGTCAAACAGAGATGTATCTTTTCAAGGCTTGCATTGGGGTTTTACTATTAACATCTATTGGCTGCAAACCAAACACTTGTCCCAGTGCTTCACAGTATGCTTCTGGACATTTAAGTTATGCATAAATCAACCCTGAAGGGAAGAGAAACACGTAAGACGTTGGTGCATATTCTTTTGAGCCATGTTCTCTTTCAAAAAAGCAGAACAACAGATTAGTGTCAGTCTAAAACTGCAGGCTTCTTGAAACAGGAAAGGCTTTCTGTATCTTTATTAAAAGCATGTTATGGTTACATTATATATAACAGGGCTATTTTTGGGCAGGAACGCACAGGAATGGAGTTCCGGCTGGCTCCCGAGTTGGCCACACCCAGCAGGAACTCATTAGCATAATAGGCCACACCCAACAGCAGAAACTCATTAGGACTGGCTACATTAGGGGTGTGTGGCCAAAGCCTAACATGCAAAGGAGTTCCTGCTATAAAAAAGCCCTGGGTTTTTACAACAAACAAGGTAAACAGAATAAGAAGCAAAAGGTGGGTGTGGCTGGATGACCACACTTCTGGTAACATGGGGCCTAATGTGCTAATGAGCTGTGCTGTCAGGGGTGTGGCCTAATATGCTAATGAGTTTCTGCTGCTGGGTGTGGCCTGTTATGCTAATTAGTTCCTGCTGGGCTTTTTCTACAAAAAAAGCCCTGTATATATATATCATACATTATACATTGTATACATTAATATACATATATAGATAGATAGATAGATAGATAGATAGATATAGATAGATATTTCTGTATGCATATTTAAAATCCTGCTGATTTCTTAAACTTCAGTTCAGTATGTTTTTATTCGTGAACGTCGAGACCTAGAGATTGATGGGCGGAAGCTCCTCATTATATTGGCCAAAAGTGTGTCGACTTCTCAGTTCCCTGAAAAGTCTGGGGTCATCAGAGTAAGGAATTACAAACAAAGTATAGCCGTCGAAAGTGATGGCAGAAATGGGTCCAAAGGTAAGAAGCTGATAAATATCTGTAGGAACACCTACTTAGGGCAGCAGTGTTAAGTTTCTAAGGATGATGAAAAACCTCTTTGTCTTTATTTTATTAACAATTAAATAAAGTGTACATTGCTTGTAGGGTTGCCAGCTTTAACTGGTCCCTCTGGCCACCTCTTTAATACCTGTTTGATCTGCAGCAGATCCAGGTGATGTTATTTACCTACATGCAGCGATTAAAATGACAAGTTTGCCCTCCACTTCTACAGTGTTTTAAACCCCTTTCTGATTTCACCTGTACAGGGAAGGGAGTTTTCCAGACCTGCTGCAGTCTTGCACTTTTGTAGCCTTTGTGTAGGGATAATGCCCCATTAGCACAGAAATATCTAGGACTGAATTGCAAGCTGTTGTGTAAGCAAATGGAAAAGGGGGGAAATTTGTCAGGAGGACAAACAAATGCAGGTGCAGAAGTTGCTCAGAAATTCCATAAGTATCTACCCTACAGAAATCAAGAGTCTACTTCCACATATGCAAAGTTTTAAATACAGCACAAATACAGTCAAATACAGTAAAAAAGATTAGGAAACATAAATATATTCATATGGTGCCCCCCACATGGACATAAATGCTATTTTTAGTGATTTTAATTGGATTTCCCCCCCCCTGTCTTGTTTTTAAAGTTTACATGAGCTACTTTGATGATCCAGGTGGCATGGTTCCTCCATGGTTTGTGAATTGGATTGCAAAGGTAAGCTGGGCATTGAAATCTCCAGAGAGCCAGTACGGCATGTTGGGCCAATGGTCCCCTGTTGCAAACAGTGGCCAGAAGTAGCTACTGGAAGAGTACTGGCCTGACTGATAAGTCCAGTGGCACCTTTAAGACCAACAAAGTTTTATTCAAGGTATAAACTTTTGTGTGCAAACACACCTCTTCAGATACAGTTTTGCATTTGCACACAAAAGCTTATACCTTGAATAAAATTTTGATGGTGCCTCTGGACTCAAACTTTGTTCTGCTGCTTCAGACCAACACGGCTACCCACCTGAATCTGTCCTGACTGATATTCATAATGTCTTTATATCTGTTCTTCTCTCTGTGGCCAGTTGCTATTTTGCAAGAGTGATCCCACGATATAGTGGCATAGCAACCAATGTTCCCTCTAAGCTGTGGAGTCCTGTGAGCAAAAATTCAACTTTGTGAGCTACAATCATTAAAGTTGTGAGCAGGCAGGTGATTTGGCTACTGTATACAATTAGTTTGCCCTGGACTGGAGCCATCCTTCCTGAGCAAAGACAAAAATGTGTGAGCTGGAGGGTGAAAAACTGTGAGCTAGCTCACACTAACTCAGCTTAGAGGGAACACTGATAGCAACTATGTCCTTTTTGAGAATCTTACCTGCCCATTCTATTCCCTGACCTGAGAGTGCCTTTTGGACTTCTGCTGCAGTGTTTCTAATGACTGTTACCAGTAATATTTTCTTTCTGAGATCCTCAGTGAGAGCCAGTTTGGTGTAGTGGTTAAGTGTGCGGACTCTAATCTGGGAGAACCGGGTTTGATTCCCCACTCCTCCACTTGCAGCTGCTGGATGACCTTGGGCAAACCGTAGTTCTGTCAGAGCTGTTCTCTCAAGGACAGTTCTTGAAAGAGCTCTCTCAGCCTCACCTACCTCACAGGGTATCTGTTGTGGGGAGGGGAAGGGAAAGGAGATTGTAAGCCCCTCTGAGACTTGGAGTAAAGGGTGGGGTATAAATCCAATCTCTTCTTCTATGTAAGAATCATTCTGTTCTGGTTCAATTCTCCTACTTTTGTGTGAGAACAAATACGTTTGACCAGTAGATTTAGCTGTCATCCATGATTTTTTCTATTACATCGTATGTTTCTGTTTTCCTCCCAGTTAACAACCAGGCCCAGAGACTATTACAGAAATCTTAGGTTTAGAAGGGTGTAACTCTGCTTAGTATTGCACTGTGTACGGTAACTCTTTTTTGGTAAGTCCCTGGACTTGTCTTGTTTTCCCCTTAGCCACACAGCAGCTGTGAGGAATGTCACTTTAAAAACTGGCGGGAGCCTGATTCAGCTCAGAACTATGGCATACGGGGAGGAGTGGCTCTTGCTGAATTGAGCTGAATTGGGCTCCCACCAGTTTTTAAAATTACATTCCTTGCAGCTGCTCTGTGTCTGTGGAGAAAGCATGCTGGGTACAGAGACTCACCAGAAAGCTTACTGTGTAGTCTGGGCCCAAGGCTTTTGTGGGTCTTTTGTTTTATGTACTCTTAGCTGTTTGGGATACTGTTTCATTGCTGCCTACTGTATAAAGCTGTATGTCTTGAAAGATGTAATGAATGATGGTGACTGGGTATTGCTGTTCCAGAGAAGACAGTCATTCACTGAGTGTGTGTCATCAGAATTGATAAGAAATGTAGTTATGGTCCCCGCCTCCGCCCCACTTCCCACAATAATGCTTGTTTAACCCAAGGTGATGAGCCCTTTTTAAAAAAAAACGTGGAATATAAATGTTACAAAAATAATGAAGCGTGATGGAAAATTATTAACTACTTACAGTGTTATAAAACATGTAGGCGTTTAACTGCTCAGCAATTCTTTTTCTAGACTGCAGTACCTAAATTCTTGAAAGACATGAAGAAGGCTTGCCTCAGGTATCACAAGAAGAGATAAGCTGCTCCTTGAATTTAATCCAAACGGATGGTTTAAAGATGTGTTTTCTGTAGCTGCATGGATATTTAGCCACGATACATCACTGAATGACATCTGCCTCCTGGGCTGGGAATCATGAGCCACAGAAATACCCAGGCATATGATAATTGGAACATATTAAACTTTTTCTTTTTCATTTTCCACCTGTATGATGTGCTGACATCTTTTTTATCTTTACTTCCTTTGACACCTTACAAATAACACCACACCATATGAAGCATGTTGCTCATGGTTCTTACCCTCGTGTGCTAAGCATGGGGCCTCTGTCCACCTGGATTCCTCTTTAGACACCTGCATGGCCAAAGAGGGTTCTTTGTCTGCCAAACAGGCTACTGGATCCAAACACTGCTTCTTATATCCTCTCAATATTAGAAGTGGTTTTTCGGTGCCAAGTAGGTCCACTGCAACATTCCTTTGGGAGAAGAGCAATGCAAAGTCCTGATGTAGTCATTTACAGGGGCTTACGGGATCACAATTGATCCAGTTAATATAATTCCCCTTGTTCCACTGTTCTCATTTTATGGGACAAATAGCAATGTTGCTGTCTGCTATGGGAGGTTCTTGTAGTAAGGCAAGCTGCTTGCAAGTATTCCATGATCTGTCTCTCCCTCTGTCTTGACAACTGAGGAAGACATTTCTTGTGGCTCACTGCTGCCTATACAGGCTATGTTTTGCCCTTTCTTCTGTAACTCTATCTGATGTTTGATTTAAAGACTGCAGGTTTCAACTCAGGGTATGACACAGCACAATCCCCAATGCATGCATCTTACATTTCCCTATGTCTTTATTTTTTTTTTACTCTCGACACATGGCGTCACATTAACTGGGTTTAAGGAACCAGGAGCAGACTGCAGGATCAGTGGCTCCAGTTTATATCCTGTTTAAACTTTACTTACTGGCGAGAGAGGTTTATTGGGTTCCCCCTTAACTTCAGTGGAAAAGTAATGTTAAGGGGGAAATCACTTCCGTGAAGATGGCAAAAGCAAATTATAAATCCTCGATAACTGACTAGCAATCTTCCCTATTGATAGATGCCACATCTGTGACCGTTTACCTTCATGTCCCGTCTGTGTAGTATGACCAACCAAGTGGAAAGCAGCCCATTAATTGTGAGTTGTGGCCTGCCCAGTGCCTGCATTGTTGTGCAGACCCAGGCAGGCAACCAAAACCACAACATTTATTGAGCCCCTGACTGGTTCTCAAATGCGCAGGCCTGCTCTGTACTTTGCACATGGTTTTCTGCCAAAATTGATATTTGTACTGTTTATTAATAAACGTAGTAACGCATTCACCCCATGGCTTGCCTGTCAGATTTTTTCTTTCCTTAAGCATCATTCAGTGAGCTGCAAAGCTGAACAGACATTTCTTTACCAGCCCTGCAAGGAGCCCCTTCCTATCCATCTTGCAGCTATTTTTGAGCCCTTGTACACAACTGCATTCTTTCCGTTGCAAGCTCAGCCTAACAACCACATGCTTCAGTTTGTTTGCAACTCTCTAGAAAAGCAGCCCATGGAAAGACCTTGTACCTCATTGAGTCCTGTAGAAGCCTTTTAGGCTGTACAGTATCAGAGGGGCTATCCATCGTGTCTTCCCACACTCGCCCTGTTCTTTCAGCTCTGAAAATGTCCAGTGACCTGCTTGAGATTTAAAAGGTTGGCCAGATGTTTCCTGAGCACATGACAGCATTGCATTTCCCTTCGCACATCATCTTAGAAGAGGCAGAGCTATGACGAGTGCAGATTGGACATCATTTCAGAAAGCTGATGGCGGGGTTGGTGAGAGTCTTTCCGCCCCACTGCATATGCATGGGAAGATCCGGAAAGAGCAAATATGCAAATAACTTGGCATTAAATGAGAAGCTTATCTTGAAAATCAGAGAATGACAGATTGGTAAACAATAAAGGCTACTTGCAGAACTGATCCTTTTGTTCATTTGGCCATTACCTGCAATTCCAGTGAGAAGCCTACATGGGCTAGGATGTATCTTTAAGTTAAGAGAAGATCTAGTCTGATCTGTGTTGCTTCAACATTGCACATTAGGTGGGCCACTTCATGTGTTACATGGCAGGAAATTCTGGCTTGCCTGAATTCCCACTCAGCAGGGATCTGCAGGCATCCCTTGACAAGTATACCTGTACGACATTCATGCATATCTGTGATTTTGTTGCAGAATACATTATTTTGGGTATATGCTTAAAAGTTAAATACCTTTAGTGTTAGCCTGAAAAAAATATAACTGATATTTCATATGCGGCTTAATGTGGTGCCTTCCATGAAGATAGATTCAGGTGGGTAGCCATGTGGGCCTGAAACAAACTTTGTTGGTCTTAATGATGCCGCTGGACTCAAAATTTGTTCTGTTGCTTCAGACCCACACGACTACCCACCTGATATTTAATATGCTGTCACTGATCTCTCAGGCATACTCTGTTGCAAAGGGGTATCAAACATGCGGCCTAGGAGCTGGATCAGCCCCCCGGAGGGCTTCTATCAGGTCCACAGTGGAACTGGCTGTCTTCTGCTGCTTCTTCCAGTTCTGCTGCTGCTGCATCATCGTAGGTTTGCAGCTTACAGATACACACCTGAACAGCATACTCAAGATTGCAACAGCACAGACATTTTGATGCAATACTTCAGAGCAAGAGGTGTCTGTTATCAGACACTGTTAAATAAACAAAATATTGCAAGAGTGCTAATGTTTTAAGCATGTTTTTATTTTAAGCAGATAAAACCCTTTGTGTTTGTCTCCTTTATAAAGTTTATATTTCCACTACCTGGCATTACATTTTATGACACACATGGCCCGGCTCAACAGTTTGCAAGGTGGGTCCAAGGACCCCAGACCCAACCCATGATACTTGTCAAATCTGGGTTGGGAAATTCTTGGAGATTTTGGGGGTGGGGCCTGAGGACGGCAAGGTTTGGGGAGGGGAGGGAGCTCAATGGGATATGATGCCTCCAGCCTACAAACAGCCATTTTCTCCAGGGGAACTGATCTCTGTCATCTGGAGATCAGTTGTAATTCCAGGAGATCTCCAGGCTCCACCTGGAGGCTGGCAACCCTATGACTTGTTTGGCCCTGGGTGCAACTCAGAAGGTGTCCAGGAAGCTCAAACCGCTCAAGCTTCTTTTTGAGCCCCCCCCCCATTCCAAAATTTGGCAAAATCACAAGGCTGAAATTTCATGGGGGGAAGGGGGATAGAAAATGCCATTAACCTGAATGCGATCAGAGTCCAGTGCACTGGAGTAAAGCAGCCTCTAGGCCAAAGGCTTCACAATAAAGTTCAGCAGTGAGGAAAAGCAAGAGGAAGCTGCTGGGTGCTGGAATACAGTCGGCCAGAAAAGAGGATCAAAGTGGCAGGTGAGAGACTCAGTAGAGGGTAGCATCCAAGGGCACCATCAGCCACTCACCACTAGCAGAACCCTGCAGACTGGGATGACGGGGAGTTTGGGAAATGAACACTGTACGGACACAGCACATGGCTTTTATCTGAGAAGTCACACCGGCGATTGGTTTCCTTTTTCCTGATATTATACAAGGGTTGGAGGAAGCCCAGAAAATTTAAAAGGGGGGAGGCGGATGATCTGGCTAATAAGTAGTGGCATTTCTGCTAAATCATCCTATTGGTAGAGAGAAGGACAGTCAGCCAAAGGAAACGTGAGGTAATCCCTAATGATGAATAATTTCATGACAGTCCGGTTCACTGAGCATACTGAAATACACAATGAGGGAGGAAAGACAACGGGAATAGAAGAGAACCCTGCTTATTCCTCAGGTAACAGTGGGCTAGGAACAATGGCATCCCTGTGTCTCTTTTCTCATCCTCTTTTCTGGCCTATTATTCCCCAGTACCCAGCAGTTTCCCATAGACTTTCCTTACTGCTCAGTTTCATTGTCTATTTTATATGCCAGGTGTCACCTACCTCTGGTTTCACCGCATTCAGGGCCTGGCATTTTCTTCTAACTCTGCTTCAAATCAACAATGGTGCTGAATTTCAGAATGGGGTCCCGAAAGCCCTTTTTCCTCAGCCAAGGACATATACCAAGCAGCACCCTAACCTTCTCAGAGCTGTGGTGTGGACTTTGTGAAATTCCTCACCTCTGGTAGTGTCATAGAGGAGAAGTGCAACTGCTTAAAGAATCACTGCTGAAATATACTGGGTTCAAGATGCATATAGTGATCAGCTCATAGTTTATTAGTGAATCAGCTCAAACTTAAGACAACTCCGACAGGGCAGAAGCCCTGCTTATATGAGAGGAAATCAACACACCCCACATACACCCACTCCCCATGATAGGCTATTTACATTGCACCTCCTAATCAATAGGTCCATTCCAGGATCCTGGCTGCCTATTGTTCTGGTAACTCAAGCTAGTCAGTTTCCTGGTGCTGTCCTTGCTCAGTACATAACAACTGCCCAGGTTGATGTAAGGAAATAGTGCTGACCCATTAGGTTGAATTCTAAAGTTACTGACTAAGGGCAAATTATTCAGATATTGCACTGGGCTGTACGTCTATGCTTTGGAAGTTGACTCAGTTTCTGCAGCCATTTGATTAGCCATGTTGATCCATGTTATGTTTGGTGCTAGATTACTTTTAACACACTGCCCTTGGGGCTGTCCTTGAAGACTATTCAGAAACTTCAGTTGCAGTAAAATATGGCGCTTGTTTGGTCTCAGGATCTCCCAGTTGGGATCTCATTGCACCAGTCCTGAATTATCTTTACTGGCTGCCTATTTGTTTTGAGATCCAATTTAAGACGCTGCGGCTTATTCTTTAAAAACTTTCATGACCTGGGGCCTATATGGCCCTGTGTAGCAACTGCATTTCTCACAACAGGACCTCTTTATCAGTAACCTTGCTCTCAGTGATAGAGTCTCTAATGTCCTGATTCCTAGGTCTTTTCTGCTGCAGCCCTGCTGCTATGCAACAGCTTCCCAGAAGGGGTGAGTCAGGCATGTACCCTTAGAGCCCTCCTGCAAAGCTATAAGGCTGCATGATTAAAACAGCTCATGAGGAAGCGTGAATGGGCTCTGGATTGACTGTTTTAATTGACTGTATTAATTACCCATTTTCAATGGTGTGTTTTAATTAATCTAATAGGTGTTGGGTGTTTTTTGTCTGGTTTTGTTTTGTATTCTTCCTATTTTTGTCTCTAGCCATGAACCCTGACTGTGTCAGGAGAAATGTGGGGAATATAAAAACATCGTAAATGAATACACATATTTGCTTAGATGGATTTACATCCAGTTACATAGCCCAACTTGCAAGGATAATTCTATTCTCAAGATTTGGATCATTATTCATAACTTCAAGGAATACCAAAAAAGTAAACAAAAAGAAAGGCAAAAGAAAGGAAACAAAACACACACACAATCTCATATAATGCGTTCATCACAGAAAGGGAAATTAAATTTAGAATGATGCTTCCTGTCCCTTGGGTTTTGGGAGACTACAGCCATATCCCCGACTTCTATGTCAGCCGGATTGATGTTTCAGAAACATCTGTAGGCTACCATGTGTGGAGGTTAGGGATGGCTGGCGGCAGAGCTGATGTCATAGAGACTGCTGTGCTACTTTGATTTCTGACAGAAAGATTCTGGCCAGCTGCTGACGGCAATCTCTCTAAAGTGCAACAATATGGTAAGGGTTTTTGAGCAACCTGAATGTCATCTGCTCGACATTTGGGAGTTGTTCTGAGAATACTTTGCAGTGGGTGGGGGAGGAAATAGTAAAAAATTATGGCTCCCGACGGCACAATCAAAACCAGAGCTACCGGTGGCTTGTTTTTTATGCTCATTGTTTTCCATGGCTGCAAAGTCAAGGATGGGAATGTCTAAAGAGGGCTCGTGTCAAAGGAAATTGCAGTGCCCAATAGTTACTGAGCATGTTAGAACTAAAGGTTATAGCTATATCACCAACTTACACAAATGCTATGTAGCGTTAGACGGAACATGCTATACAAATTTAACTTTCATGGCTGCCCTGAAAGAATTCTTAGCACTGTAGTTTGAAGAAGGTGCCCTGTATTAGTGGTCCTTAGCCTGCTTAGAAAGTTTCAATTCTTTGGACAGAACAACACAGAAGGAACCATGTTGGCAACAAAACAACATGGTGGTGCTTTGGAGACTGTGAAGGGAGTTCTTGATGGAGGTTTTCACAAGTGTCTTCTCAGTTTTTAATCACACGCCAGTATCTTTCTTTTCTTTTTTTCCATCCCCCTGGGGGGAGGTTTTTATTGATTTTTTTTGCAGACTACAAAACTACAACAGAAAATATAGGGAAGGGAACTACATCTAGGGAAAAAAGAATAAGGACCCACAACTAAAAACGCAAGGGTAGGAGATCAATACATCAGCTTATCACCATGCTATTTTCAAAAAGCTACTAATAATACAACAAATTTAGTCGGTTATGCTAGATTAATTATCGTTTAACCATCCCTTTAACTGTTTAAAGAAGTTCCCAGAGCATCCCCAAGTTATTTCAACATTTTTTCAGGCACAAATCAGAGTCCTTCAGCCCTTATTTATTCTTATCTTTTCTAATCCTCAGTTTATA
>NW_015163116.1:532016-554062 GCF_001447785.1 Gekko japonicus | reverse complement strand
CTGGATGGAAAACTACAACAGAAAATATAGGGAAGGGCACTACATCGAGGGGAAAAAGAATAAAGACCCACAACTAACTAAAAACCCAAGGGTAGGAGATCAATACATCAGCTTATCACCATTTTCAAAAAGCTACTAATAATACAACGAGTTTAGTCGGTTATGCTAGATTAATTATCGTTTAACCATCCATTTAACTGTTTAAAGAAGTTCCCAGAGCATCCCCAAGTTATTTCAACATTTCTTCAGGCACAAATCAGAGTCCTTCAGCCCTTATTTATTCTTATCTTTTCTAATCCTCAATTTATATGAACTTTTGGGGGCAGCTACCCCCTTTTCAGAGGGTGAGTCCTCGTCTGAAGACCCCGAGCCCAACTCGCCATCAGATTTGCTTTCTTCTTCCTCCCCTTTGCCCTCTTCTGGTTCCCCAAGCTCTGTCCGCAGAAATTCACGTGCTTTAAAAACAGAGTCAATCTTTTTTTTCCTGTTGATCTTGAAAATGATGCCTTCTGGGATTACCCACCTGTAACTGATGCCATTTGTTTGTAAGAAAAGGATTAATTCTTTAAAGTTCTTTCTCTTCTGCCTTATATCAAATGGAATGTCTTTTAAAATCCTGATATTATTGCCCCCAATTTTCAAGGGTGTTCCTGAAGTCGCTTTCAGAATAGCATCTCTCACATGTCTCTTCGAGAATCTGACCACTATTTCCCCAGCCAGATTATTTTTCTTGATGTACGATGAATAGGACCTGTAGACCACATCCATCTCACTGCAAAGGTATTCCGCTGTTGAATCTGTCATTGGGGCTATTGCTTCACTCAACCGTTGCTTCAGATTCTCTTCAGAACTGTAGGACCAAATTTGTTTTATCCTTTTGTAGCTGTAAGAGTTTTTACTCTTCCGTAGCTTGCTTCATTTCCAGCTTTTGCACCTT
Source organism: Gekko japonicus (assembly GCF_001447785.1). NCBI lineage: Eukaryota > Metazoa > Chordata > Lepidosauria > Squamata > Gekkonidae > Gekko > Gekko japonicus. The sequence continues at coordinate 553,125 of NW_015163116.1, read as the reverse complement.
TTCCTTAACTTTTTTAGTAGTGACGTCCATTTCCTTCACCTTCTCTTCCATTTGCTCTGTTGCTTTTAAGGATTGAGTCAGTTGCATCTGCTGCACTACCACACTCTGACCGATTGTTGACAGTTGTTGTTTAATGCCAGTGATCTCGTCCAGCAGGGGGCGCAGGGAGTCAGCCAAGAGTTTTGAGAGCTCAGTGACTTCATCCGTTCGAGGACTGCCCCCTAGTTTCAGTTTCAACAGCTTCTCTTTCTCCGGTTTCTTCCTCACCATCTTTTTGGATTTGTTTACTTTTCAAAAAAGTTGCGAAAGTCTCTGATATTCGCCTGAACGCTTTTCTGCACTCTGGTAAGTCTCTTAAAACAGTTTTAGTCGCTTATTTTTCCGCTCCCCCCTCTTTCCATCCATGTTCTGTCTATGTGTTTGGGAGGGACCCCTCCTCCACTGCTTTTCCATCGCTCTTTGGGGGGGCAGCTTCTTTTTATATCTTCATGCTTGCTTCAACCCGACTCACAGTTCGTTGTTGGCCATTCAGCCTCACTTGTCATCGTTTATTTTGCCTGATCTCCAACGCTTGTCCACCTTGCTCAGCAAAAGTTAACAAGATAATTAGCCAGCACGCTATATCAGCAAACCTGCTGCTGGCAGAAAGTTGTGCTGGCAACTTCGATTAACAGGACCAGACGCTCCGTGCATTTCTGCTTCAGACTCCTTGAAACCCTTGTTGGTTTGATCCTCGGTTTTTGACCTTCAGCTCCTTGACACTCGGCATTGCTTGACCCTGCTTTCGCCTCTGCGTTTCTCTGGCTTCGTTTTGATTTATGGACCTTGACTTCTGGTATGTCTGACGCTGGCTTTGGAAACTGATTTGGACTTGTTTGAACTGTGCTGCTTGACCTGCTTGGCTGAACCTCGGACTGGCTTTGGACTTTGCTTGTTTGCCCCACGCTCCCTGGCCCTGCCGTGACACTACCATCTGATACCATCTGATCTGATGAAGGGAGCTTTGACTCTTGAAAGCTTATACCCTGAAAATCTTGTTGGTCTCTAAGGTGCCACTGGACTCAAATTGAGTTCTTTCTGCTGCAGTCCAACAAGGCTACCCTCTGCAACTTTGTGAAACTAATCTGCCAAAGGAGTCCACAAGACTAATGCAAAATAATACACATATACCATAACAAAGTGAACGACCAGGAGCAATATATTGTTATGCTTGGGCTACTTCTCCAACTGGTGAGAAGTTCTAGGCAGTTTGTTACATTTCTTTATACAGGTTGAAAAGTACGCAGACGGAGAGTGATTTCAGCAAAGCATACTTTATTCGATCAGGAACCAGACGACTTTCGCCACCTAAAACACACACACACCACTTCCCTATAGGTTATTTACAGTGGCCAAAAGTCCCATAGGCTCTCGGCTGAGATCCTAGCCCCCTGATTGGAGCGGGCTAGGATCCACATAGTCCATTGTCTCTTGGAGCAAAGCTCGACGTTTGTGCCTGACCACGTGGGGCCCAAGCCGGCCACGCGGTCTAGACTGGATACATTACACAGGTGAACTCACAGAGGCACTGCTGCTTTATATAGGGGCTTTGCAGAGGGACTTATGTGGGGTAGCAGATCCACTAACCCACTCCAGATCCACAGAGAAATGAAGATCCTGCATCCCAAGATGCTTCAGCACTGGTTTTCTGCCCCTCTGTCTCTAACTCTGGCTCCCACAAGTACAACCAGAATGCTCCACTTTCTTCCCACACCATCATCTTTTCAGCCCCCCACCCCACGTAAGTGGGAAAACCTTCCCTTCTGGTCCTGATGATGTTCAAACAGAGCTAAATTCTGGCACCGTAAGAGACAGCTGCAGCAAACATGAACCAAAAGAAGGTCACCATTCCTCGAGGGCCCGCAGAGTGAGCCATCCACAAGGGCCCAGCCTATTTCGTAAAACCGGAGTAAGGATTAATATAACTGGTAATTTGTAGGCCTATCTTTTTTTTAAAAAGAACAAAAAACAAAACAAACCCTAAAGCAGGTTTTTTTGTTTGCATTGTTTTCCAGTTCTGTAATCCTACTCCAATTGCATTGTTTATTGGAGGCCACTGCTGTTTAAATTGATCTTTGTATTTTGTAATCTGCCTTGACTCTCAGCCAAAAACATGGACAACAAATGCAGTCAGTAAATAAATAATGTTCAACTTGGGGGTGCAAACCATGGAATAAAGTTGCCAGCTGGACCTCCTTTGAAGAGTCAGGGCTACTAAGGGGTGTCTCATGGGGCAATAGTCCAGGGTTCTTGGTCATCCCAGGGATCCATGGAACTGGGTAAGTCTGGTGACTGGCTTTTATACGATGTCTGAGTTGGGTCTAGGTGGTGTAGGGGGCCCAGAGGGAATCTTGTATGGGGTTGGTAGTGATTTTTGGCAGCCTGCTAGAGAGTGTTACTGAAATATACTGGGTTCAGATGCGTTCAAGTGATCAGCTCATAGTTTATTGGTGACTCAGCAAGAGAAAGAAGACTGAGAAACCCCTGGCCGAAGCCGGGTATTTATGCCTGAAAAAGTTCACACCCAAAACACACCCCACTCCCAACTATAGGCTATTTACACTACATTGTTTCCCAACTGGGTTGCTCTAGGATCCCTGTCACCCTACTGGTCCATTCTAGGATCCTAGCAAGCTATTGTTATGCATCCCCAAGCTAAGTCCTTTTGCAAGTACAGTTCAGGCTCAATACATAACAGTTACACCATACCAATGCTATTCTGGCAAGATCCTGGATTATGTACGCTAGATCTAGCCACTTACAAGCATGAGTCATATACCATCTTCCGACTGGTGGTGGGGGATCTTCCACCCCCAGCTCCTGTTGAAGACAGCCACTCAGCAGGAGGAAATGCCCAGCAAAATGGCATGATCAGTATCGTCAGGGCAATGACATCACTTCTAGCACAACCTGGAAGTGATGTCCTTACACTAGCTGAAGCTAGAGTTTTGAGTGAATGCTGAAGCATCACCCCTGGTGTGATGATATCACTTCCAGGTCATCAGTTGTGCGACTCCCAGCAATCAGGAAGTCCCTGCCCCCCCATCTCCTGCTGGTTGCCAGACACAAACCAGATTATACCACACTTACAAGCCATAGTGGGACAAGAGTGATATCATATAGACCTTGCTGCTCAGCAAAGATAAGTTGCTCAAGCTCAGGTACCAGTCCAGGAAGTGTAGCTCTATATGGCTAGATGAAAACCCATGGGTCCCTCGTGCCAGTTGACTTTCTATGAGTCAGTACCCATTAGACTAAGCATTCATTCTTTAGCAAATCAGTCAGTCAGTCAAATTAAATTAATCTGGCCTGGAAAGAAAATGCCCTGTCCCTTTAATAGAGGCTTAATGGGATGTTATTTACCTCCATGCCATGAAAAGCTTTGGCTGCCCATTTCCCCACGTTAAGGGTGTTAAACGGACAGGGGATTTGTTTCTCCAGGCTAGTTGGTAAGTGTTACCTGGAGATTTTGGGGGTGGAGTCTGGGGAGGGAACTCAGCAGGCTACAAGGTCATATAGTCTACCCACCAAAGCAGCCATTTTCTCCAGGGGAACCCATCTCTAGAGTTCAACACTAATAGCTGGAGATCTCCAAGCCCTCCCTGGAGGTTGACAGTCCTACTTGCTATATCTACCAAGTCAATAGCTGCAGAATCTTGTTTGAACCAGCTGCACTGGTGGCACCTGAGAGGAGCCAGAAGCAGTTCAACTATTGCTAATATAGTACAGTGTGAACATCTGGCTGTCAGTCCCATTCTATTCCTGCTTTTGACCCCCACCCATGCCTTAACAATTGAATGCTCTACTTTTCTTTTGCCTAAGGTTGCCAACTGTTCAGGAAAACAAAGTCGTATCCTTTAACTGAAGTCTGATATGTAGAAAAGGACAGTCAAAGCATTTCATGGCATGGAGCTAAATAACATCACCTAGTAATTGCGGCAGATCAAACTGATTAAAGGGGCCAGTTTAAAAGTTTCCCATCTTCCAGATGCCAGGGACAGCCAGCAGCTAAACACTACTGAGATAATGTATATTAACATTACAAGAGCCTACTGGGCAGTTCAAAAATAGTGGTCCCGGTCACACGGGAGGATTTGCCCTGTGAAACCGACGGGTTGAGGGTGGATTAAACTGGCGCAATCAGATGCCAACATCTGCCAAGCGTTGCGCCCCCGCCCCCAACCTGTCCCTTCCGGCCGAAAACGCGGATCTAAAAGGTACTAGGGAAAATGTAGTACCTACCGGAAGATCTGCAGCAATGGCGGGCATGGGATGGCGGACGCGCCGACAGCCCGTAGCATCCTGCAGCCATCCGCGACCCGTGCATGCGCAATAACGCAGGACTGCAATGTTGCCTCGCTGGGACTACGCCGTTGCCTCCCCAGTGTGATCGGGTGCCGACAGAGGGAGAATGGAGCCCGGGGGAGCGTAAGATCGCGCTCCCGTGCTTCTTTTAGCTCCGCATCGAATATGCCTCCCTTCCCCGATGGATTTTCCCACTTGTGTGACCGGGACCAGTGTCAGACAAAGAGGGCTCTAATCCATGAACTATTCTTACACTGGAATGCTTGTTTCCCTTTAAGGTGCCACAAGACTTCTGTTTCCCTTCTCACTTTCACATTCTGAAGAAGAGCTGTGGCTCATTGGTAGAACCTAGGCTTTTGCATGCAGAAGGCCCTGATCCCCTAGCCCCTCAGGGGGCCAATCCTGGGAAACACTCTAACCCTGGAGACTCACTGCCGATCATAGAACACAACATGGTGCCAGATAAACCAACTGCCTGACTCAGGAAAAGGCAGCATAATATGTTCACATGAACGATGACATTTCTGGACTCAGCTTTACTGTTCTGAAATCTGGTCTTGAAACTTGCTGAATTCATACATATTCATAAATGCTCATGCATATTTCTTGCTGGCGCAGACCTCTTGTGTACCTTGAAACTATAACCTGTGCAATGCTTTTACAGTCCTCTGCTTCATTCTATACTATACATTTAAACTTTAATGAATGGGCGGGGGGACTGAAGTAAGTTTGATCCTGATGGATGCATTTCACGATCCTGGTGAAGCTGGTCTGGAATTGACATACATTGCTTTTTACCTATTTGTACTACAATTACTAAGCCTTAAAATTGTGTGTGTGTATGTTATGTGCCGTCAAGTTGCTTCTGACTTATGGTGATGCTATTCATTCATGGACCCCCCCCCCCCAGTCGTGTCCTATCATTAACAGCCTGGTTCAGGTCTTGCAAACTGAGGGCCATGGCTTCCTTTATGGCAGGGTTTCCTGACTTTTTTGAGCTTTAGGCACCTTTGGAATTCTGGGACAGGGTGGTGGGCACAACTGCAAAATGGCTGCTGCAGGAGGTGGAGCCAACCACAAAACATCAGGAAGCAGGTTTATATATAAGTCTCTTAAGCTGCAGTCACACAGAGCATTAGGCACGCTAGAGAGACGGAAGATAGGCGGATTTTCTGGGCGCGATCTCACCACCACATCTGGGAAACATAGCGCTCCCGTGACTCAACCGAGGTTTCCCTCCGAAGATGCGCGGCAAAAAACTAGTACCTCAGAGGTACTAGTTTCCGGAAACCGCGGGGCAAGGGCGGGCGTCTGATCACGTTTCCGGTGGCATGTGGCGCCCGCCCTTGTCCCCTCACAAACAGGTCATTCCCCCCCCTCAAGGCTCCACGGATGCGCACATGCACCCAACGGAGCATGCGCACACTTCAGTTTAAAAAAGTAAAAAAACCCCACCAACAACCCCGTTTGCCGCCCCGCCCCGCTTCTTTGCCTGTGGTGTGATTGACACTTCCCCCCTGGCCACGGGACCTTGACGGGACCTCAACCGGACATCTGATCTTGCAGTCGCACACTAGTTTGCCCCGGGGCAAACAGCCACGCTTCCCCCCCCGCATTTTCCAGCCCGTGTGCCTGGGGCCTTAGTAAGCCTTCTGCATTTCAGGCAAAAGCTTCGTTTAACAGGATGCCTTTAAAATTCGCATAGCCAATCAGAAACCCTGCTGTGCAAAAGCCTCACCTGGCCCTGCCCACTTTCTAAAAGCACTTGGGCAGGCCCAGGAAAGGTGTTGGTGGGTACCACATTAGGGATCCCCATCATGCTCCTTATCTCCTTCCTTTATCTTTTCCAAGCTTTATTGTCTTTTTCTGTGAGTCTTCTCTTAGAATTACATGATGGTTAGGGCTTGGGCAGATTCAGAATGTACTAACTGAGGCTTAAGAATGTATTTATTAGTGTTTACCTAAGATGACAATAGTTACAGATTCAAAGAGTCTGGCTATCTTTTTCTTTGCAGTGAAAAAGAAAATTATGAATGAAGCATGAGGAATGAATCATTATAGCCAATTTAAATCAATTTCAGGGCATGAACCAACTGCACTTTACGTTTTAAAAACACCTGCCTCTATATTTCTCTTGATCTATGCTTCCAAGCACAGAGGGATGAGGGCATTTTTGCTGGAAGAAAACAAATCTAATATGTTAGTGCCACCTAGTGTTCAGTTTGAGAGCAGAAAAATGACGTGAACAAGGGAGTTTTTTATGAGGTGCTGTGGCTAGAGTTTCCAACAGGCCCAGAGGAAAATGCCCTGTCCTTTAAAAAGAGGCATACAGGGATGCTATTTACCAGCGGGTGCTGTTTACCTCAATGCCATGGAAAGTTTCAACTGTCTATTCCCACACACTAAGCCTCTATTAAAGAAACAGGACATTTTTCTCCAGGCCTTTTAGTAACACTAGCTGTGATTTTGTTTTATGTATGTATGTATGTATTTATTTATATTTATTTATTTATTTATTTATATCTGCCTTCCTTTCTAATGTGGACCCAAAGTAGCTTACAACATTGCTCTTTCCCCTTCCATTTTATTCTCCAAGCTCACCTAGTACCTTTCCATGGCAAATTGGGCATTTGAACTGGAGTATCCTAGTCCAGTACTCTAACTACTATATCTCACTGGCTCTCTACTTTCTACTTCTCTTTGAATCATTCTTCTAATATACACAAATTATTAACCAGCTTTCTAATAAATAGACCTGGCTGCAGAGAAGATGATAGAAGGGACACGTGCTTTTGCAAATACTGAAGATCTCATCATCCCATTTTATGGCCCCACTTTGGTCTCAGTATCCATCACATAACTCATGTGTTTGGTCCTCTAGAACTTTAATCTGCCTATACAGGTCCTGAAATTGTAGACAGACATCAGCTGCCATGGAAATCAAGCAAGAATCCTGTAAATTCAAGCAATGGTTCCCAGTTATTTACTGGGACAAAAAGAGGGGGGGGGGACTGAACCTAGAAACCTGGGATCCACAACCTGAAAGGGTTAGTCAAATAGGAAAGAGGGCCAACAATAAAAGCTTAATATATACAGTATATAAAAAATACATATATTTATTAACAAATCACACCTCATGTAAAAATACCAGCATCTAACACACATGAGGTGTGACTGGGCCCTTATATATTTTTAACAATTCTTTGTTAATAAATACACGTATCTTTTCCTATACTATATATAGGCCCCGGTCACACGAGTGAGATAATCCGGGGGGGGGGGATTGGAGCTTTTTGCTCTGGAGCAAAATGAAGCGCGGTATCGCGATCAGACGTTTCCCCCGATGCTCCGTGCACATGCCCCCAGCCGTGATCACACGTCGACAGTGAAGTGTGGCAAGGGGGGGGGGAGACACGTCATGGCACGATCACACACGTGGCAATCGCAAGCTGCCGCTTCCCAACCTCACAGGCATTTTTTTCCCAGCCAGAGGTCCCACCTGCGCATGACCACGGAAGTGAATCCATAGAACAGTGGGCATGCGCAGCTCCACGTTTGTGTGAATACCACTGAGGCTTAAACAAACCATCTGGTGTGAGACGGGACGCAGACAGACGCTGGATGCTATGGGATACCAGCGCTTCCACGATTCGACGCCCACCCACACCGTGTGTTTTCCGGAAAATACTGCACTTTCCCTATTTTAACTCCGCTTCTTCGGCCAGGCACCACCGGTTGCCTACGCGTGCAGGACACTTGCCAGATGTTCACATGTGATCGCACCCGTAAAATTCACACGGCAGCCGTCCCTATCACGCGGCTAATTCTCCATGTGATTGGGGCCATATTAAGCTTTTATTGTTGGCCCTCTTTTCTATTTGACTAACCTTTTGAGGTCCTGGATCTCAGTTCTTTGCACCTGTTAGGGCTGCTGGCTCAAGGTGGGTTTGCCAGCTCTGGAGCGAGAAATTCCTGGAGGGTTTGGGTGTGGAGCCTTGGAGGGGCAGAGTTTGCAGAGGGGAGAGACCTCAGTGGCTTATAATGCCAATCACCAAAGCAGTCATTTCCCCTAGGAAACTGATCTCTGTTGTCTGGAGAACATTTATAACTTCAGGAGATCTCCCGGCCCCACCTGGAGACTGACAATTGTAATTCCTCAATGCATTCATCACATTAAAGATGCAGTGAAAGAGGAACAGAAGTAATCTCCAGGTGGGGCCTGGGGATTCCCTAAATTACAGGCTCCAGACATCAGCTCCCCTTGAGAAAATGGATGGTTTGGAGGTGTACTATTTGGCACTGTACCCAAATTGATGCCTGTCCTCTCCAGGCTTCACCCTCAAATACCATAAATGGAAGACTCTTCATAGGCAAAGGGAATCCTCCTCCATGGAGACGGTGGAGGAGCTATGGAAGGTAAAGGAAGATTGACAAGTGACTGACCAGTCAGGGACTCAGCAGGGCAACTTGTTGGCTGGTGAACTGTTTGTCGAATTCTGTGCCTGGCTTCAGGGGTAAGTTTTACTTATCCTTTTTATTGTTTTAATTCTGCCTTGGGGCTCAAGTTCTTCTGGGGAGAAAGTCAAGCTGGAAAAATTTAAAAACTAATAACAAACAGAAGCAACATGCTTGGGCTACAGATGGGCGTGGTTCGGCCTGAGCTGACTGAGTTGCTGCTTTTGCTACTTTGTGTGGAGAACTGTTCCTTCTTGCTGGGACACAAGCCCTGCTGTGGTTGCAACTCCTTTCTGGTGAGGAAGGGAGAAGTGTGGGCTTTGTGGTGGTTTCCCCCCCCCTGTGCAATTGGTGTTATTCTATTTGTAATCCTGTGGGTTTTGCCCTCTATTGGAGTGGAGAGAGAGGTGTTTTGTCCCTGTGGGGAGCCATAAAAGAGTCCAGAGGGAAAGGACAGTCCTGAGGGGGAAAGGATTTCTGAGGGGAAAAGAGGCAACAGATGCTATCTGGGTTGGAGAAGGCACCTCCAGAGAACTGCAGCATGTATATATTAAATAGCATCGGGGAGAGTACTGCCCCCTGAGGCACTCCACATTCAAGCAGGTGCCTCCGGGACTGCTGCTCCCCCAGCACAACCCTCTGTCCCCGACCTTGGAGAACAGAGGCAAGCCATTGAAGGGCGAGACTCTGGATCCCCATGTCGGCAAGGCGGTGGACCAGCAGCTGGTGGTCGACCGTATCAAATGCGGCCGACAGATCTAACAACAGCAGCGCCGCCACACCGCCTTGATCCAGATGTCTACGGAGGTCGTCAGTCAGGGCAACCAACACAGTCTCCGTCCCATACCCTGGGCGAAAGCCAGACTGGAATGGATCAAGGACGGAAGCGTCATCTAGAAAGCTCTGTAACTGAGTCACCACCGCCCTCTCAATCAATTTGCCCAAATAGGGCAAATTGGACACCGGCCGATAGCTGGCCAATTCAGCCGGGTCCTGAGTTGGTTTTTTCAGGAGTGGGTGGACCATCGCTTCCTTGAGTGCCTCGGGGAACCGCCCCTCCACGAGGGACTTGTTGACAATCTCCCTCAACGCACCTCGAAACCCCTCATGGCCCACCTTAATGAGCCAAGAGGGGCACGGATCAAGGCCGCAAGTGGTTGGATGCACAGATACGAGCAGTGGTTGGATGCACAGATACGCAAGTGGTTGGATGCACAGATACCAGGGTGGTGAAAACCAGTGAGGATTGTGAGGCACTCCAAGGGGATCTGTCAAGGATGGGCGAGTGGGCGTCAACATGGCAAATGGGGTTCAATGTGGCCAAGTGCAAGGTGATGCACATTGGAGCCAAAAATCCTAAATATAAATACACATTGATGGGGTCTGAACTGGCAGAGACTGATCAAGAGAGAGATCTTGGAGTTGTAGTAGATAACTCACTGAAAATGCCGAGACAGTGTGTGACTGCAGTAAAGAAGGCCAATGCTATGCTGGGGATTATTAGGAAGGGTATTGAAAACAATATCATATTGCCCCTTTATAAATCAATGGTGCGACCTCATTTGGAATACTGTGTGCAGTTCTGGTCACCACACCTTAAAAAGGATATTATAGCTTTGGAAAAAGTGCAGAAAAGGGCAACTCGAATGATAAAAGGGTTGGAACACTTTCCCTATGAGGAAAGGTTAAGGCGCTTAGGGCTCTTTAGCTTGGAGAAACGACGACTGAAGGGTGACATGATTGAGGTTTATAAGATTATGCATGGGAAAGAGCAGGTAGAGAAAGAGGTACTTTTCTCCCTTTCTCACAATGCAAGAACTCGTGGGCACTCCATGAAATTGCTGAGCAATCAGGTTAGAACGGATAAAAGGAAGTACTTCTTCACCCACAGAGTGATTCATACATGGAATTCACTGCCACAGGAAGTGGTGGCAGCTACAAGCATGGACGGCTTCAAAAGGGAATTAGATAAGCATATGGAGCAGAGGTCCATCAGTGGCTATTAGCCACAAGATATAGATAGGGGCTCTGGGGCAAGTGCTTGGGGGGGGGGTCAACAGTGGGAGGGCTTCTATTGTCCTGGCCCCACTGCTGGACCTCCTGATGGCACCTGGTATTTCTGGCCACTGTAATAAAGAGTGTTGGACTGGATGGGCCTTTGGCCCGATCCAACATTGGTGTCTCTTATGTTCTTATGTTCTTATCTGGGAAGCACCCTGCAGCTGTTGGCATTCCGTTCTGCTCTGCCATAGAAGCGGAGTTAAAAGACACCAGAGGAAATCCAGTAGTAAACGGATTGCGATGGGCCACGGATGGACTTTCCTGTGTGTGATCGCTCCAGTGTGCTCTCATGGTGTCGGGATGGTCTGATCAGGCCATCCTGACTCCGTGCCCTTGTTTTTGTCCCCCTTCGCAGTATGCGCATCATCGCAAACTCCATAGGGAGCCCTTGGTGCAGAGGTGTGATTCATCGATCCCTCATTTAAGCGCATGGGAAAAAACCAGCACACAAAAACCCCCAACTCACCTGCAGCTGTGTCTGATCACACACTGATGGACTGCGCCTGCATCTTCAAAGGGAGGTGTGTGTTGGATCCCCAAGCATCGAGAATAAATCCACGTTTCCAAAGAAAGCAAAGTTTATTTCAAAACATTGGAAAGACACTCAAACACATTCCTTGTTAGAACTGGGTACAAGCAGTTAGGGCAAACATGATAAAGGGATTCAAGTTAGATACATAACCAATGGATAACGTTCCCGCTGGCAGGCAGGAGAAAACGGTTGCGCGCCCAGGTCCTGGGAACCAGGCGAACAGTAGACATAACACAGGTGCAGTTCTCAGGCTTGATAAGTAACAAGCTAGCAGCGAAGCATACTCTCCCCCTCACATCCTCCAGTTGTTTTACTTTGGCATTACAGCAGGAAAACACAATGGCCAGCTGGCAGGGACAGGGATCACATATGTACAAACAGAAGTCACACAGAACACCATGGCAGCTTGCTGACAGTGTGATTGTGCAACTGTGGAGGAATTTGAAATAACCTTGCTCCCCCCCCATTTTTTCTGGTGCATATGACCGCAATCTTAGTATCCTATTTAATAATGTTAGGTCAGGGGTGGCCAAACTGCAGCTCGTGAGCTGCATGTGGCTCTTTCACACAGTCTAATTTAATGTTAATGAAAAGCAAATTTGCATATTTTCCAATAAAAATGTGTGTGTAATATTTGTTCATGTCTTGTGGCTGTCAAACATCTGACGTTTATTCTGTGTGGCTGTTAGGTTAAGCACGTTTGGCCACCCCTGTGTTAGGTAGTGATGTTAGCTAAAGTGGTGCCACAGGTTTTTGTTATTTATAATGTTTCTTGCCAATGACTAAATGGGGAGAAGGAAAGACAATTTCCGTATACAGATAAAAATTCCGATTTCCCAACTGGAAAACCTATGATATATTTGGAACTCTTAAGATGAACCAATCTCCTGCATTTTTAACATTGGTTCTAATTTGTAATTATTGGATCCAGAGTAAATTTTTTACATATGCAAGGCACTTCTTTTGGCATAAGAGGGTGTTGCTGGCCCCCCCCCCCCCATTTTTCTCCTTAAAATGGTTCTCCGAGGAGACAGGGAACAGGAATGGCATAAGAGGCAAATCAGGGGTGTCTGCAGCAGGAAGAGGAAATTGGTGGAAATCACCCCACCCCTTCAGCGAGCAGAAAATTTAGTCTAGTTCCAGCCCATTGGACTTGACTGTGCGACTGAACAACAACAACAAAGATATTAATGCTTATGAATTTCATAAATATACCAAACAATTTGATGTGCTGTGTTATACATACCACAATGCACATCATTTTCCTAAAGTAGTGAAAAAGTTTAGCTCTGACGAGAAAATGAGTATTGCATATTCATCCCCCCACACTTCGTTTTTTAAACAACACACAGAATTTTTAAAAAGTTTCAAAATGTACAGCAAAGTTACATCTCTGGTTGGGAGAGAACCATTCAGTTCCTCCTTGGAGCATCCGCTTGTCAACCAGGTCCATCAAGTTCAACCTCTATGAATAAAAACACCAAGGAGGAGATTCCACAGTTTTCTTAAGCAACTTGTTCCATCGGTGAACTGCTGTTCTAAGATCTTCATAATAGTTAACCAGTAGGGAAAAAGATGTACCCACGGACAGAACCCACATAAAGTTGCCTCTTAAATTAAACTACAGATGGAAAAGGAATGTGATTGAACGGAGCAATGTTTTCCTAAAATCCTAACTAATATATTTTGGATCCTTTCAGATTTCTTTGAAGAAAAAAAATGATAGCAAATAGCCCATGTAATAGTGTTCAGAATGTTGGATCAGGATCTTCGAAGTCCAGGTTCAGATACCTACTCTCCTTGCTTGGTGACTTCTCTGTCTCTCAGCCTAGCCAACCTCACATGGTGGTGCTTGTGAGGATAAAATGGAGGTGGAGAGAAGAATGTTAACTATTCTGTGTCTCCAGTGGGGAGAAAAGTGGGTATACATATGTAAATAAATACAGAGCAGAATTTAGGTTTCACAGGCCCCGGTCACACGGGCCAGATATCGTGGGGGGGAAGGCGTGGCTAATTGCCCCGGAGAAAACTAACACATGGCCGCCCGAGCACACGTCCTGGTCGAGGTCCCGTGGTTAGGGGGGAGATACCGACCAGATGGGTATCCTGCAGCGCGGCACAGAAGCCGAGCCACGCGATTGCACTAGCAATCGCTCTTTGTGCGCATGCGCTGTTGGGTGCTGTTGTGCAACCTGCAGAGACGGGCACCGGATGCCACATAAGTCCACCGGAAACGCAATCAGACGGCCACCCTTGGCCCGCGGTTTCCGGAAACTAGTACCTCGTAAGTACTAGTTTTTTAATCCGCACCTTCGGCGGGGAGCCATGAGAGCACCGCGCTTCCCAGATGTTGGGGTGTGATCGCGCCCGGAAAATCCACGGGACTCCCGTACCTCTCCCACGGCAACTTTGCCGTGTGACCGGGGCCACTGATTAGTAGCTAGAGCAAGCATTTTCAATCTACTTCCTTTGAGTGGTTCTTGGTTAGCATTCTCTTTATTTACCATCCTTGTGTGACACCAACCTTGTTAGGTACGACATACAAGCCATTTAGCACTAAGAAGCATCTCCCTTTGACCTAGTGAGGGTCTTGACACACCGTAATGAGTATTTGAATCAGAAGTGGAAGTGGAGGTGCTGGAACAGGCAGTAGTGATCTGGGTAACTGAAGCTCGATCGAGACTAGATGGAGATGCTGTCAGTTTAACAATACTGGGACACAGGATTCAGCCTAACATGGATGAGGTCACACCTATAAAGAGATTTGCAGGTTGGGGTGAAGTTACATGTAGCCTGTGTTTTGAATGCATAGATCAGGGGTGTCAAACATATGGCCCAGGGGCTGGAACCGGCCCATCCAGAGGGCTCCTATCTGGCCCATGAACAACTGGTGCGACTGAGGGAAAGCAGGAGGCTTCAAAAGATGCTTGGTGTGTGTGGTTAGTAAGAACTAGGTCCAGGGATGGGGAAAGGTTCCTCACTGTCCTCAGCCATGGCAACTGTAAGTAGATCACACATGGCTTATGTAACATGTAATCAGCTAGAGGCCAACTTGAGATGGACCCAACTTCAATACTACAAACACTTTGCTGGAAGTAAGCCCCATTGAATGAAATGAGACTTACTTCTGAGTAGACCTGTTTAGGATTGCTCCACCAGGCAATTACCAGTTTTGTTAGATTTGATCCTTTCTGGGGTTGAATGCCTGGTAGCTATAGCATGCTGCTTTGAATCATGGGCAGATATCTTCCAAAGTTCAGCACTTTCTAAGCCTTGGTTATATCAATGTAGGGTTGCCAGCTCTGGGTTGGGAAATACCTGGAGATTTGGGGGGGGGGTGGAGCCGAGGGAGGGGACCTCAGTGGGGTATAATATCGTAGAGTCTATCTTCCAAAGCAGCCGTTTTCTCCAGATCTTTTTTCACCTGGAGATCAGTTCTAATTCCAGGAGATCTCCAGGTTCCACCATGAGGCTGGCAACCAATGGAAAGGTTAAGCACATGCTTAAATCTCCCATCTTGAAATCAGTTGGACTTAACTTTACAGACATAATAAGAGAATACTTAATTCCTTTAAAGATTCTTTTTAGAAGTATGATTAACTCCAGAGGGCAGTGTGGTAATATTTCTGAAGCTGGATTCCTTTGATTTTTTTTTTTTTTGTAAGAATGTTTATGAAGTTGGAAAACATTTTTTTTTCATCAGAGCCAATCAAAATGAGAATTGGTGGGAAGGGGAGAGGAAGAACGTATTTGAAACTATAAGTAATATTTCTGTCTGCCCTGTCAGAAGGAAAATATTTTAGGAGCCTTCTTTGGAATGTTCTCATTTAACATAAAAGCTCTTGTGGTGGAAAAATTAGATGATCTTGGTATTAAGAATAGTCAGTTTCTTGTAGTAATTTGGGTTGGAAAACCTGGATAGAAGGGGAAAGGGTAATTTTTAACTGTTCTAAAATGTTTGTAAGATTTTGTTTTGTTTATTTCACAGATTTGGGACCCAGTTCTGTAATTGCTAGGTCCCAAATTGTAGGAGATTTTCCTAACAATCTGCTGCTATTTGTCAACGAGTGTTGGATTAAGATCCGGGAGACTCAGTCTGAATCCCCACTCTGCTGTGGAAAATCACTGAGTGACATCGGGTATGTCACATGCTCTCAGCCTAAGCTTCCTCACAGGGTTGTTGTGGGGACAGAATAGAGAAGGGGAAAGTGTCGTATGCCACTTTGGGTCTACACTGGGGATAGAAGTGTGGTATAAATAAAGTAAATAAATAAATCAGGCTGGTACTGCTTTAAACCTCAGTCAGATGTTGGCAGAAAGTGCCTTTTATACTGACTACTTGGGAAATGCCTTGGAAATGTGTGAAGGGTTCCTCAGTAAGAAGACCATTAATGGCTTTGAAAGGCTATTATCATGGAGGATAAGTATCAGTAGCTATTAGCCATGGTGAATAAAGAGAATCTCCAGGTTCAGAGGCAGTCAGCCTCTGAATAGTAGTGCCACAAGGCAATACCAAGGGAAGGCCTCTATGCCCTGTTGTTGGACTTCAGGGGAACTGGTTGGCCACTGGTCTGATCCAACAGGGCTCTTCTTACATTCTTATGGTTCCATAAGTTCAGTGACAGTAACTCCCTCAATACCAGTGCTGGGAGGGACGGAAGAACCCAGAGAGACTTTGCAGTGCATTCCTAAATCGTTATACCTTCTAGGCCCATTGACTTCAATTTTGTTTAAGATTGCACTGTTGCCCTCCATGATCTGCTTGTAGATCTTCCAGTGGCGTTTGGCTAGCTGCTGTGAAAAATGGGATGCTGGTGCACAGCTGCAGTTATGTTCGTAGTTAAGGTTCCCCCAAATCACAGCTTAACCACCGCATCCTCTATTGTTTGTTAGCATGGCTTGCGTGTGTCTGTCCCAGGTTGCACTCTCATTTCGTGTAATGTATTGCAATATTTTAGTTATTAATTCAGATAATTATACCCTTTTTTCTCCCCAAATGGAGACCCACTGGCTGACAATAATGTTTTCTCCTGCTCCAGTTTTATCCTTGCTGCAGCCCTGTGAAGTAGGTTACACCGAGAGTCTGTGACTGGCCCAAGATTACCCAGCAAGCTTCCACAGCAGAGTTGGGATTTGAACCTGGCTCTCTCATCTCCTACTCCGACTCTAGAATAAGTACCTCCTCTCCTTTGCTCAAGGTGGGGCATGAAACCAACTTAGGCCCCGGTCACACGGGCCGGATATCGCGGGGGGGGGGGAGTGGCTAATTGCCCCGGCAGCACACCACGGGTCCTTCCCTCAGTGCCGGCGGGTAAACGAGAGTGGCAATCACACGATGATCCTGCAGCGTGGCAAAGA
This sequence comes from Gekko japonicus, assembly GCF_001447785.1. NCBI lineage: Eukaryota > Metazoa > Chordata > Lepidosauria > Squamata > Gekkonidae > Gekko > Gekko japonicus. The sequence goes on along the minus strand of NW_015163116.1, from coordinate 536,375 downwards.
AGCGGCGTGGCACGATCACACCAGCAATGACTAGGCGCCACTGCCGTGGCAAACGGGGTCATTTATTTTCTTTTAAGCCGAAGGACAGAGGAGTGGAACTTTTGGTTTCACGTTCAACGGCATGTGCGATTCTGCTCAGCAATGGAACTTTCACTTTCCTCTTCGTGCGCATGCGCCATTGGGTGCTTGTGCGCATCCTGTGGAGACTTGGGGAAAAAAAAACTTTTCACGATGGGACATGGGCAGGCGCCAGATGCCTCAAGCTACCACCGGAAACGTGATCAGACGCTCGCCCTTGCCCCTCGGTTTCCGGAAACTAGTACCTCGGAGGTACTAGTTTTTTACGGCGCATCTTCGGCGGGAAGCCTCAGGCTAGCCACGGGAGCTCTACGCTTCCCAGATGTTGCAGTTTGATCGCGCCTGGAAAATCCGCCTATCTTCCATCTCTATAGCGTGGCTAATGCTCCGTGTGACCGCAGCCTTAATACGGTTCTGATGATAGTGCTTTAAGAAGGCTTCGGTACAAGATACCCAGGCTTAGGGCAGGTCTGTGTAGATTATCTTTTGGATTCCTTTTATCTCCATGGTTGTTCCATTTTATATTTTCGGTGTCCTTTGCATTTATAATAATCCTGCAGTGCCCAAGAGTGCTTAGTTTTATGCTACAAAGCGTAAATGGCTCTGTATTGGAACCTGCAGTGTTTACAATCTGATGCGGGACGGGGGGATGGGGGAGGCATGGATCTGGCATCTGACAGAAAATATTAATGTCCCAGTTTTACAGGCAGGGTACGGATACTCAGAGAGTTTAACAAAGTCTTCCAAGATAAATCTGAAAGCTTGCAGTAGACCTGGGAACAAAGCCCAGATATTCTCATTTCTAATCCAGGGCTTTCACCACAATAATTTTATAGGAATATTTTAAACTGAAACTCCCTGCCAAGTGAAAGAGTGAAAGATGTATTCTCCCTTCCAACTCCCCCCTCCTCAGCTACCTCAGTTTTAAATGGCTGGGTTACATTTTGTCCCATCGTTTGTATCACCTGGAACTCATGTCCCAGAAGTTAATCTTGAAGATATGGTCAGTTGCCAACCAGAGGTGACTGCTAGAATGACTCTGGAGGCTGCATAGCAACCAATTTCACTTCAGTGCCCCCCCACCCCCACTCCCTGAGATCTTGTAAAATAATAATCAAGAGGTATGGTTAAGGCAGCCCCAGCTTGGGTCATGTGTGTCTGAATTAAGAGAGGAGAAAGAGCTACAGGGATGGAAGGAATCGGGAGCAGCTCAAAGCCAGACCTTATGTTTTCATAGATTTTATAAACTTTAGTTTGGGTTTTGAAAGCATAGTCTTTTTACACATGTTGACCTAAAAAAAGATTTTTTTTACAGCTGGGCTTTAATTAGTTGAAGCGGGGGGGGGGAGGCTAATCATAACACACATGTCTTTTGCGTTTCCACCTGTGATGGATGTTTTTCAAAGTTCTCATTCCTGTTTGGAATGCTCAAATTATGTTTGCCCAGCTAAAAAAATTCAACCAGCCAGCTTACTTTTGGGAATGGATTGGCCTGCCATTGTTATTGCACCCTAGTGGTGGTGGTGGGGAGTTGTTTTGACGTGTCTGGCTTGAGGTATTTAGGTTAACACCCTTAATGTGTGCCACCAAATTCAAGTTATACAAAAGGCATTTTCTGCCAGCTCTCCTGTGTCATTCAGGTTGAGTCTCAGCAATATAGATTTCGCTCAACTCTGGGCTAACGTTTAGCCATATTTTCCTCTTTATCAGGATATAATCTCCTTCCTTAATAGTTTTACTATTTGGGTACCTGTAGTTTTGCCAACCAGCCTGTATTTTGGCCAATGAAACTGCATCTTGTTAGGTAACTAAAAGTACTGATGTCTGAAAAGCCAGTGAATTTCACCAGCATACATCCTGATACATCAGATTCCTCCAGGCTCAGCACAACATTACATTCACCATGGATATAAACCCGGTGGTAAATATCTCAACCCGTCCCCTGACATATTGTCCAATTGAACCCACATCAGGAATCCTGCCAATTACATTTTGAGCAGGGTCCACATAATGAGTTCCACCACAAAATACCCCCAGGTTGGGCAGAGGAACTTGCCACAGAGATTTATTTGCTTATTTGTGGTTAGCTATGGCTGTTTCCACACTTGTCATGTGACTTGGGGGTCAGTGCTGTTAGGAAGCAGGTGTTTTTCCTTTGCTTGCAGCACTGTGGTGCATTTGTGCACATTCCAGGGTTTCCTCAGCTTTTCTCTGGTCTTTCCCAAACCTGTTTTGCTGCAGCATTTTGGGAAAGATGGCAGCAAAGCCTGGATGGCTGCCATATGGCTGGGAAAGTTTGAATTTTCCCAGTTCCTCCCACACTAGGGCTGTGGGAGGAACTGCCGTATTGTAGCCCTGTTTTCTTTGTTGTCTGTCCACAACGGCAGAAGCAACAGGGAAACTATACAAGTGTGTCCCCATCTGGAAAACACCCAAATGTTGCCTTTCTACTACAAAGAACATTTAGGATACTTATATGACACCTTTCCATTTAAAATGTTCATCACCACAACTAAAACAAGCATCATCAAAATGGGACATAAGAGATTAATACTTCTATTAGAAATTAGGTAAGAATTATAGGTCTGAAAGGCTTTCTGAAATAAAAAAGCAGTCTAACTGGCATTGGAAGATCTGTAATGAGGGGAAAACCTAAATACAGTTTCTGATAGTGTTGCCAACCTCCAGGTGGTGGCTGGAGCTCTCCTGGGATTACAACTGATTTCCAGGCAATAGAGAACCTGGAGAAAATAGCTGCTTTGGAAGGTAGACTCTATGGTGCTGAAGTCCCTCCTGTCCCCAAACACCACTTGGAAGGTGGACTCTATGGCACTGAAGCCCCTCCTGTCCCCAAACTCCGCCCTCCTCTGGCTGTACCCCCAAAATCTTGTGGTATTTCGTAACCTGGAGCTGGCAATCCTAGTTTCTGAGTGAGAGAGTTCTACAGGTTGGGGGCCTGGCCTGACTTGAGACCTTGGGTCAAATGACTTGACCATTAAAGGTAAAGTTAAGTTTGGGGGCCACCAAGGAAAAAAGATCAACTGAACCATGCCCTCCTGTTGAGCTTTTCAAAGGTGTCTCACTGTCCACTCTGGACAACTTTTGGTCTGATCCCAGTTAAATCAGGTGTTGGCTGCTTATTCCATAGCTCTTCCAGGCCCAGAACTGTTGTTGGTGTCATAATGTAAAACATCATTTCAGTCCAGCCATGAGTCAAGCCGTTGTCAGCTTTAGACAGCTGTTGGTCTCTGCAGGCCTTTAAAAAGAATGGAGACGGCTGGTGTTGTACAAAAAAACTTCATAGTTGTGGCAGGGGATTACATTCAGTTCTTCAAAGCCCACATTCCCTCAGCAGCTGTTCAAAAGACAGATCTCTGTGGATGGTTAAATGATGTACAGCAGAGCACAATCACTCTTTTGGCTTTATCCAGCAGATTTCTAAAACAGGAGGGACCAAAGCCTCGAGATGAAGCAGGAAAGTGACAGACTCTGAGGCTAGTGTACTGTGGTGGCGAAGACAGTGAGCTCTCCTTTGATACAGCCTTAACCTGCAACCTTGTCTCTGCCATAAGCTCACTAGCAGTGCAGACCCAGTCAGAATTATGCCCTTCTAAACACCTTACCTCCAATGTACTTAGAAGGGTGTAACGCTGCCTAAAATGGCACTAAAAATAGGCAGGCAAATCACTCTCAGCTTCAGCCTGCTGGCTGCAATATAGGGATAATAGAACTGACCCACATTACAAGGCTGTTGTAAGGGTATGTTGTATGTTGGCCTTTGAACACCGAAAGTGCTATAGAAATTGTAAGTAAAACATTTATGTGCCTGCCTTTCTCCCAGACAGCTGGTACTCAAGGCTGTAACATCAGTAAAAGCAGCACAGAACACGTTTCTTAAACAACAAATTTTAAATTAAGACAGCTGTGACGACCCCTTTATGTTTTTCTCCACTGGGTAATCCGGCTGCCACCAGGAAATTTAAGGCTTTCCAAACCTTTATAATATAATATTCATCACTGGGTAGGTATATCGAGGGTTTAAGCTTTCGAGGAACTATGTGGTCTGAGGAAGGATTCTTTCCAGAGCTGGTATACTTGAATGAAATAGGATTTCTTTAAAGAAAGCATAAATACGAGGGTAGAACCATGTAACTAGTAAAGTAGGTATAACACCCAGTCTGCTCCCTACTGACAGGGATTTTTCCTTAGGTAACTTTGTAACACTTTTTCCTTCAGGCCATATACGGTTACTGTTTCCTTATACTTCAACTTTTCATAACA